>NC_135747.1:12514999-12816051 GCF_041903045.1 Epinephelus lanceolatus
ACATGTGTGTTGTGCTTGTGTCCTCCTGGTTATTTTAGTAGTATTTTAGTAGTTTAGTGTCGTAGTTTAGTAGCAACAATGCACGGCAACTCATCCCCTACACAGAGTCAAACTTCTATGTACAGCCGGAAGTAAATATGAATCTTGGGTCTTACTTTTTTTTTTGGGCTACCCTCCATTAACTAACTTGCGAGCATCTTCCTGAACTTTGTGTCTCCCTAATAAATTATTTCTAGCATCTATTTTCTCAGAAGATTTGGAGTTTAGTTGTTACGTTGTACGTATGTGTGTGAGTGTGCATGTGTGCAAGCCCAGTGTCTTGTGACAGTAAAGGCTGACTGTTCCAGTGTACTGAAGACACTCATGAATTATTCATGACCTCTGACTGCTACTGTTAGTCAGTAGATGCTCTCTTTCTTTCCCCCTTCTGTCTTTCAGTTTGTTGCTCTTTTCCCCTTTTGTTCATTCATCCCTTGGTTTTGATGTGTAGCTGTTTCTTTTATTTTCTTCTTCTCTACTTGACAGCTGCTCAAGCCGTATCTCTCTATAACACAGTGTTTATCTCCCGTCGTCTCTTCTCATTTATAATAGAGGGGAGACTGTTTGTGCGGTCTAATTAAATTGTACCTCTGTCTTTGTTGCAGTGAATGGAAGCTGGGTGAGGTTGAGGTAGCCCTTTTACAAAGGCTTTATCTCAATTGCTCAGTGTTTGAGTGGAAGACTGGAGTGGAGATTGAGAGCGAGTGAGCCGATTGCCTTTATTCCAATTTTGAATGCATGCGTAAAACCCCCTTTCCTCTGAAACACGATTTTAAGTGTTATTGATACTGTGTCAAAGCAGCATTCAAATAACTGTGTAGAAGTGTATTTCAGTATGTGATCCACGATAAGGTACTTTAGACAAAATCTGCACATCTGGATACTATCAAGTCCTTCCTTTCCTCTCAATCTCTCTCTCACTTTTGGTTCTATCAGAACTTGCTAAGAGTATGAGTCCACCTGTATGAGCTCTAACAAGCTCAGCAGCAAGTCTTCTACACCCTCTCCTACTCTGATACCTAAAAGTGCTGTAGCCGTTTTTATGCCTGTCCTTTTTTGACCATGTGGCCCCATAAGATCACAGCAGAAATGTAAATGTTATCCCACTAATTAAAGACGGCTCTCAAACAGATCCTGAACAAGCCTTTAATTGGCTTTAAAGGCTACTAGAAGGGAGAGATGGAGAGATGGAGGGTGAGATAGGTTACATTGATTGGACAGCTTAGAAAGGTAGATGGATATATAAACTGGTCAAACAAATGTTACAGCAGTCGACTAAGAAACATCTAATTTGTCGTGTGTATATTTTCCATGTTTTCTGCTTGCATGTATGTGTAGCCCTCTACATATTTGTCTTCCCCGATAAGTGTGTGTGTGTGTGTGTGTGTACTGTCTGCCATCGCAAGATGGAGAGGGAGGATTAAGCTAGTGTTATGCTTGACCTACAGAATGTGGTTAGGCTGAAAGGTCACACATTTGGTCTTAGCTCTCCTGAGAAAACTTCCTTGGCTAAGATTCAACTCTTCCTCTCATTTACTCTCCTGTCGCAGATTTATTGATCTCGGCCGAGCTGGTCGATTTTAGCTGTCATTCTGAGTTCAGACACGACCTCTTTCAATTCAGTGAGATCACTGCGTTGGCACTGGAGAGCCAGCAAATAGTTGAATGTGGCTCACCTTTTGCTCGCAGGTTAGCATCATTAGGTCGCATACTGAATTTGGCCAATTAAATATGTGCCTGTGCACATTGTTAATCTTGCAATTTTAGAGATGGATTGATATTATTCAAATTTGACTAGGCATGTTACAATACCAATAATTTGGTAGTAGATACCAGTATCATTAAAATTCCACAATTTTCAAAACTCAGTGCCATACCTTGGTAAAAGAAAAATGAAACAATAAATCCCATGTAATAGATATACATTAAAAATTTTAAACATTTCATTTAATTTAGATTTTATTATTGATCCCTGATGTTTGGGCTTGAAAGCAAAGTGCTAGTCTTTGTGGGTGTATGAGATTTTGTGGGTGAGGAAACATAACATATTTCTCTTCCATAATTGTTGTTGTTCGGCCCCTGGACATATACAACGTATTCTCGTAGGCCGGTTTGTATGATACCCTACAAAAAATGCACAACAGTTTGTATGATATCCTATGAATTAGCGCCCCACGAATGACGTTACGTCCTTAACGTACAGTTATGTGATTGACATAAAGTCATAGAGGTTGGGCTTAGGCAGGTAGAGTTACTGTGGTTAGGTTTAGGAAAAGAATCATGGCAGGACGTAAAAATTCACATAGTTCTGAACAAGCAACTCCAAGGGAAAGTCCAGATTTTTGTGACCCATCCACCACCTCAGTCTGCTTCCTTACAAAGACCTCTTGGGACCACTGCCTCATTTACTCCGGTCAGCGCATTGGACATATGATTGCAGCCTTAAATAATTTGTGGGATGCATACAACTTTGGGTATATTACTTTTCATAGGAAACCATACAAACAGTTTGTGAGAACAGCCTTACGTTTAAGATGTAACTGGGGCTGTTTGTCCCAGCCCTCCTCCACTGTGATTCAGTGGCTGGGTAAAAAGTGACAATGATGAGCACAGCGTTGTACCCAGCCCTGTGTTTTAAGAGAACATTTTTAAAGTCTTGGCAACCAGGAAAAAATAAACATGCAGTCCTCAACTAGAGTAGATGCTCACTGACTCGTCAGGCTGCTGGCATTTGTAGCAAAGTGTTAAGATGAGGCACTTTCTTTGCATAGAATTAACAAAATATGCTGGCGCCAGGGAAGAACACTTTTCTTTTCCATGAGTATAAGTGGAGCTGTCACTGCAGTTGCACTTGTTGCTGTCTTCCACGTGTTGTTGTTCTTCTTCTGTGCTGATAAGCATTCCTCCCGCATTGAACATTAGACTAGAACACTTGAAGGTATGTATGCTGCCCAGTCATGTCTGGAAGAATTGCATCCCTGGTGCCTACAGTACTGGAGAATTATGGGTACCATCATGTTTTCAGAATTTTAGCATCACGCTGGTACCAGAGTTTTGGCTCATAAATCATATTTAACCTGCTCACAAGTACTTTGAGCAACACAGCCCCTTTTAAATGCAGTGTCGTTTCTGGTCCGAGCATGGTCTTCTAGAAGTCTTATTCCTACACCTGGGGTCATTATTTTTGCTTTTATTTTTAAAGAAGGAAATATTATACTTTCTTGTTAATGAATGCCTGTTGTGGGAACATGAAATTCAAGTCGAAATCTACGAATCTGCTTTTTTTGTGTGTGAGTGTGTGTGTAAAACATGTTTAAAAGGTTGAGATAATTGTATTAAAGATGATCTTAAAGTTTTCAATCACATGGAAGGTCATGATGATTTGGTGACATATATCTAAATCCTGATCAGCAGTGTATGATGATGATTAAAGTCCCTCTTTTCACAGGAATTTGTGAGTTGATGTTTGTCATTAAATGCATGCTCATTATTAAAAACCCTTCTCCACTGACCTTTCTCCTCCATCTTCTTCCAGATGAGGGTTACTACCAAAGTGGAAAGTTTCAGTTTGAAATAGATGTCCCAGAAGCATATAACATGGTGGTGAGTAGTCCAGTTATATCTCATTGTTTGGTCTAAAAAGTGCATTTGTGTATCTGCCTGTGTGTGTCTGTGAGCCTGCCTATGTGTTTTCAGAATTATCAGGTAGACTCCAGTTTTGCCCCGTTAAAATAACGACCCTTCCAAATTTGGTGTCGAATCGTGGTGTGTTCTATTTTGTCCTGTTGTTTTGTGCATGAAGCAAAGATTAAAGTAATAGAGCCCTCAGATTATCAACTGCTGGCATTGACTAAAATGTGTGCATAGTGGCATCAATACCACATCTCCTATCATTAAAATTCATATAGGAATGTCAAGGTACTAGTATAGTTTTTTCTTATTCTCTGGGTCTGCAGAACACTGCATCACTTTGTTTCACTTGGCCGTTTTGATTTAAAGTTAATCTGCTCACCTCTTTAGTGTCTGTACTTCTATTCATTTTTGCTAGACGGGCGTTATCTCACCATGCCAGCATGTGCTTGTGTGTGTTTCTTTTGTTGGTGTCTGTATGTAGCCCTGCACGTCTCTGTATGCCTTATATCTTTGTCTTTTGTAGAATTCTTTTAACACATACACCCACACACACACATTGTTTCCTCTACATGCAGTCATTTGTGTCAGTTTTATGATGCCTGCCACAGAATGATAAATAATAAACATTCAATCATGAAAGGTTAATGGATTCATAAAGTTGGGCCTTGTGGCATTCAAGTGGAGAATTGCTCCTGTGATTGATATTGGGGAAGAGCAGTAAGACCAGACAGAAAGTTTAAAGTGGAGTTGAAACATTGAACAATATGACTGTGGCTCCTTTCACTTTTACCTAAAGCAAGATATGACACTACAGTCACACTTACTGTCCACCCAGATAAGCTGGAAAACTAGATTGTATTTCATCTTTTCGCCAGCAGAGTGCAGCCATGTTACTACAAGCTAGTTGGTGACGTCATTTGGTTGGTTGTTTATAATGAGCGCTGAGTACTTCAGACCACTGTAAATGTTTTTGTAACATATGTGTTGAAACGATGGAGTTTGTTTGACTTATGATGAGAAATAAACAACCACAGACAAAGTTAAAAATTAATTGCCTATGAATTTTGAACCAATAAGACCAGCTATAATGTTAAGACCTATTCCAATGGAGAAGAATAACAGCAGCGAAAGTGAAAGTGAACATTACAGTCAATGTCAAGTTGACAAATGACAGAAATCACTTTCCCACACCAAATATGTATTTTTCTACTGCCTCCATCAAGTTGTACGACCACAACAACAACATGAGACACCTACGACAATACCTTAACATTGTTATGTCACAGCTAACATAGCTAACATTAGCCTAAGCGGTGGTCACATCCACAAGCCACCTTATATCATGATTAACATCATTCCTACCTGTAGAGGCCGAGTCAAATATCAGCATCTTCTGCATCATGAAGTATTGGAAAGAAAACAAACAAACAAACAAAAACAGTATGACTTGTCATCAGAAAAACTGTCGGGGTTGACTGTCACTTGAATTTGTCCTGTTTCCCCATGTGTGTCCAGGTTAGATAGCTGAGGGGGGCAGTTGGGTTTGGCGTTGGTGCGACCATTCTCCTCTTGGTGTACATAATAGACTGTTATCCTTGAAATGGAGACACCACCAAAATCTTGCTGGCTCTTTGGTAGAATCTGGAAACAAAGAGCTCCCTCCTCAGCAACAGAATCAGCTTATTATGTTCAGCTGATTGATGATGTTGGCTTCACCTTAGATAATAAACCAGAAGTCTTACTCTGTTTACAACTCACAGCTTCGCAAGGCTCCTCTCCCAGTATTATATATCCATATAAGTAATCCCAGACTCAAGTTTTTCTGTCAAAACAGAAAATAAGGTGGATACCAGCAATGCAACATGTGTCCCATCCATTGGGTGCCATGTGACTTTGCGTACATTCGTGCACGACTCTACTCAAAACATCTTATACACTAGCTGTAAAAAAAACACGGTTTACGGTACCAAGTTAGCTAAGTCTACTTCAACAACTCCTGTTGGCAAGCAAGCAGACGGACATCAGAGAGGAACCAACTCAATGACATCATCATCTGGCTTGTTGAAAGACAGCTGCACCTGGCTGTTGAAAATGTGAAATCACAATCTAGTTTTCTAGCAAATCTAGATGGATATTAATTGCAGTGTCATATCTGGCATAAGGTAAAATTCACACAAATCCCAGTCATATTGCTCAGTGTTCATCGCCTCTTTAAGAAGTGTTTCTTATCTGTATTAATCATGTTAAATCAATAATGGGGTTAAACTGCTCAGCAGTTGTTAAAGCGAGTCAGGGGAATGAATGCCGTTTACTCTGCTAGTATTATGAAGAATATTTATTACAGGTGAGTCCGAGTAAACACACTCCCCCAACATCAAATCAGCTGACAAAAGTGGTCTACAGCCTGGTTGAAATCTTCCCTGTAGCTCACAGTACAGTAGTTCATTCTGTGACTCTAAACAGCGTTTCACTGATTTTCTGTCATACATACAGGCTTTAGGTGAGGACTGTGGTTTTAATTGTTTTTTTATCCATCAGATTAACCAAAAAAAAAAAAATGTTTGAGCTCTATGGTTACACAGCACAGAAAGTGCTTGGAGCTGTTGGAATTCACTAACAGCAATGACCCAGATAAACCTAAGAAACAACAGGTGTCCATTTGGAAGGGACCCACTAGACAGGTATTGTGGGCTGTAATTAATACCTGGGGAGAGCTTGAAAATGTGTGACAAACAGAATTAAAATCACTGAAAACATGTGCACAGTTACAAAAAAAGAATTAAATTAAGAAAATGTTTCCTTATTTGTTAAAAGGTGTTTTGAATAATTTCTATCTTGATGCTGTCAGCAGTAGCCTGACATCACCAGACCAAATTGCAAATGTGAATTAATCAAACCTCTCTGTTCATTTTCAAAGAGGAGTTATCAACGGGCATAGACCAAAATGCTTCTGGATGCAATCGGTTAGACCTGCAACCAATCAAAGCATCGAAACATGGGACATAGCGTTGAGCGACCGACCAGTGACTAGGTTTGCCCGGTGTAGTGGCAAATCACTGTAGCACCAGCCAAGCACAGCACACAAGGGCAGATGAGGGAAAAAAATGCCTGAGCAACAGAAAAATGCAAACAGACTCCAGCGTGCAGAGATGAGCTGGTATATCATAAGTTGAACTTTTGCCAAAACCCGTCGGAAAATGGGCAAACACATCTTTTTTCTTAAGAAAATCTTTAAATGCAGTTTACTGTTGTTCTTGTTGGAAAATATACCATCTGGTTTGCTCAATACAGATGTGATAACAGTAGCGAGAGAAAGTTCCGTATCAGCTGCAGCCATCTTGGTTGTTTTTGAAAATGCTTCCATGGAGCTCCTCTTTACGGTCTTCATCTCAAACATGTTCCATATTAGATACATGGTTTTGATTGACCCGCCATGTCAGCCTGCTGGAAACCTGTCCAAAGCAGAGGGGGACCAGACGTATCTGCCAGAGTAAATGAAACATGAGCTTGCAGATTCATGTGGTTCCCAGGCAGATCAATAGAACAAACCATCTGAAAAAATAACAACAACAACAACAAAAAAGAGCAAACATTTCAGACTGATCAGTGTCTCATGAAAAAGGCAAGACGTTTTTAAAAGCGTTTGCAGTTTCTTGCTACTTGAGAACACCCTTCAGTTTCTGTTCCTTTATGATGTTTTGTTGATAGACTGTACTCTTAGTCATAGACCGTCCCTGGTGTTTTAGGGAATTAATGTAAGATAGGTCTTGGGTTTTTTATTTTTGGGTGACTTCTAATTTCAGGGAGTCCTGTTGGAGAAAGTTTAGACTCTGACCCTTGCTGATTTTATCTTAAGTAAGAGGGAGTCCACATTGTGTGAGTGAGGTTCAAGTAAGCAGGTGTGAGATCGAGAGGCAACGCCATTTTTCAAAGAGAGTTTCAATGATTTCTGACGTTAATAGAATCCAGTGAAAAGACTTCAAGACCAAGGTCATGTTCTCATGCTTTCTATTCTATGTGAGTATTACTGGAGCAAACAACCATTGTTATTGCTTGAACAATAGGAACATACTACATTGCACTTTAGAGGCAGTGGTGTATGGAGGCAGTCAGTACAGCCTTTTCTTCCTTGCTTTTCCCGAAACCTCCTATTATTATTTACTTGCTTTTTACTTTCCTCCATCACTGCTATAGCTTCTGTGTTACCAAGAAAGAAGAAAGAATCGAATTCTTTTAATTTACATGATAATAGTTATTTTACAACAGCTTATGTGACTTTAATTAGTCGAGAAAAATGACAGCTACCTTTTTCTTTCTTCTGTTGCAGTATGCAAGGCTAATGCTAACAGATGTAATGTAAAAAAAAAAAAAAACATATGAGAACAAGCATAGCAGTTCAGACATTGCATTCTGGGCTGACTTGACAGATTACTTTCAAATGTCTTCTCAGATTAGTAAAAACTCAACGCGTGCTTTTAATTCTAAATGTGTAGATATTTTGAAGCATGTAAACTGGCTTTAAATTGTCAAACTCGGAAACTGAGTTAATGGAGAAGCACAGTGTGGGATGTTTGCCTTATCAAATCTAACTGGACAAGTGAAGAGATAGAAAAGAGAGATTTTATAGTCATCCATCAATAGTGCAGCACAGTACATAGGGGAATGAAACTGTGTTTCCTTGGTCCAGGTGTAAAACGGGAAACAAACAACAAAGTAAAAAAACAGGTACAGAACAGGATACAAGATTAGATACAAACATATAGTGCAATAATAAAAAATATAAATACAAGAAGTGCAAATGATGAAATCCCCAAATAATGATTCAAAGTCCAAAACACAGTGGAATGTAGACTCTATGCGGACATGGATTCACAGAAGCATGTTGACCAATATCATTGAATAAACCATCTGTAGACACTGGTCCAAGTTTTGTGAGTTGGTCTGTTTGACTCTCACAAAAGCTAAGAAAAAAGGGAAAATACACACAAAACCTTTTAACCACATCACACCAGGGGCAAATACTGTAGTTAATTAAAAAAAAACATGTATGGCCTTGTTGCATTTTCTTGGCCATTTGTCTATTTGTGTGTGGGTCGTGTGTGTCCTTACTGAACAAAATAGGCTTGATTGATTTGCTTTGAGTAGCATTAGCACATAACTGAAAATACAAATAAATTAGTTTGGAGAGTGGGCGGCACGGTGGTGTGGTGGTTAGCACTGTCGCCTCACAGCAAGAGGGTTGCCGGTTCGATCCCAGGTGTGGGAGCCCTTCTGTGCGGAGTTTGCATGTTCTCCCCGTTTCAGCGTGGGTTCTCTCCGGGCACTCCGGCTTCCTCCCACGGTCCAAAGACATGCAGATTGGGGACTAGGTTAACACTAGCACTAACACTAGGATAACTCTAAATTGTAGGTGTGAATGTGAGCGTGAATGGTTGTTTGTCTCGATGTGTCAGCCCTGCCAGGTCTGGCGACCTGTCCAGGGTGTACCCTGCCTCTCACCCAATGTCAGCTGGGATAGGCTCCAGCCCCCCCCGCTACCCTCAAGAGGATGAAGCGGTTAGAAGATGAATTAGTTTGGAGAGTGTTTTACAAATATCTACATGTACATATACATATATATGTAACCTTGCAGAGTCATTGAGGATCTTTCATTGGTATGATGATTGCAAACCTTCATGCTAATTTTAAAAGGGCTGTTTAAACCTTAAATGTAAATCTAAAAAGTACATTTGAAAATCTAAGTGTTAATTAATAAACTGTGTTACAGTAGGAGCAAAATGTCTTTATATATACATCACTCCATAATATTTACACTTGATGCTGTGGTGACCAATGAAGATCTAAGACAAAAAAGATCAGCTAGTAACACACATTATTTTGCCACAGCAGCAAAAGCATGGAGTTGTCTCAGTTTGCACCTTCCGCAAAAACATGTATTATCATCTCTGACTAGTGTATATTGGTCAGAGTTTGTTTAAAAATTAAATGAAATGATAACGTAAATAAAACATGTCACTTCCTCTCTCCCCTTTCTTGCTCCATGTTTATCTCCAGCCTCCTAAAGTGAGATGTCTGACCAGAATATGGCATCCCAACATCACAGAGAATGGAGAGATCTGTTTGAGGTAATAATGCCTTCACCTTCTTTCAAGCTGCATTTTGTCTTATGTGGCATTATTGTTCTTCTTGCTAAGAAAATTATCACAACACCCAATTAAACAGTATTCCTATAGTTTGACATCCACCCTCACTCACGTTCCCTGGAATTTAATGGGCAAACCTTTTAACAGCGCAGCCAATCACATTCTCAAATGTTATATGTTTGTTGATGTTTTAAACAGTGGTTTGTTACCTTTGGGAACACCTCTGGCATTGTGCGAGGGCAAAAACATACAATGGTGAGCTCACTCAAAGTGCCTTAGAAAATATACCAGTATTGTAAATGTGTTTCTCTCCCTCTTTTTTTTCTGAATTTCAGCTTATTGCGGGAACACTCTATTGATGGCACAGGCTGGGCTCCCACTAGAACATTAAAGGTAAATAAATTTTAATTTAATTAAATTTAAGAGAATGTCCATGTGTTGAAGAAAAAGTTACTCTGTTGTAGAAATCTGTTACAGGGATTTTTGACTGTGCGCATTTTAACCTTGAACAGAAAAAACAAGTGTAGCATTCATTTTATCAGTCTTCATTACATTTTTGTTGAGGGATTGACTAACAGGACTTTGCTTACTCCCCTTGTGACAGCAATCTCTACTTGACAATATTTACTTTCAGAGTTAGGGTAAAAAAGAATTCATAGCACCTTCAGCTATTCTGCAGAATAGACCAAGTTTTTTTATATTAAATTATCCACCACATAAACAAAATAATGCAATATGAATCAACATACAGCGTAGAGTATATGAGAAACAGAACAAATCTGGGCACTAGTCAAAATAAATAAATAGAATAGAAAAAATGTTCCAAGTATAGGATAAACAAATGAATATCTTTTCGTCCAGGCAGCACAAATCTCCTCATTTCTTTATGTTTCTTTTTTTATGTACTTCAAAAAAGCAGACCAGACTTCATAAAATTTCCCTTGGTAGTTGTTAGTCCTTGCGATTAACAATTCAAAAGAGGCTAGAATAGATCTTATATTTTAAAGTTTGTAAATATTCCACTCCGATATCATTGCACGCTCCTTTATGGTTTTACTTAGTCTATTTATTCTCTTCCAAAACAAACAACACAATACAAATATATCATCATGAACAAAGTCCTTCACCCATGCCTCACACCCTTCACAGCCAGATCAGACAAAATGAAACATACACAACAATACAACACCAACACAGAAGCACCCCACCCGTGGGATAATTCAAGGATACGCAGATTAATGCGGTTTGTGCCAGCTTACAACAATCGCAGAAATGGTCCAAATAAACTTTCTCAACTCAACTCTCAACTCAACTTTATTTATAGAGCACTTTAAAAACAACCACAGCTGAAACAAAGTGCTGTACAAAAATAAAAACATAAGACAAACAATAAAAACAATAAAACAGTAAAACAAGAGCAAGTTGTGACAAAAGCAAAAGAACCCCAATTTACTCTTCAGGGAAATTAATGTTTGTTTTTTTGTTTTATATTGACAGTTGGTGGAGCATGTTGATCCTATAATTGCTTTTATACGTAGGGTTAATGTGAGAGAATTAATCAAGACATCCAGCAGCTGTTAAGGAAAGTGCTTATTTGTTGGTCAAAGCATTTTGTCAAATAAAGAGAAAATACCATGAATATGCATAAACTCATGTCTCTGCAGGGGTTCAAAATTATTTTATATCTGTAGTGAAAAGTTTGAGCCCAACTTAGACTGTGGACTTGTACCCCGTCTGATTGTGCTCAAATCTTGAAGAAATTTAGGAGCTATTGGATAGATGGATATTGTAAAAGCCTGCTCTCCATTCAGTTGGTAATTTAGGAAAGGCCTAGTGTAACACTCCTTGAGATGAGGCTTTTTCTATATTCAGCCACTTCTTTACTGTCTCACACTAACAAAATGGAGTTGCAAGAAATACCGCTGAGGGCTGTTAAAAACACTGTGGAATCATCGCAGGACACAATGAAAAATCTTTTGCTCACCAATGTAAGGTAAACTTCATAATGAAAAGCTTTCCAGCTGCATATGAAAGAGTGCCTTGACTTTGTTTGCTTTATCCTTCACTTAATACAGCACTTTTGCGAGCTGTTTAGAAACAGTTCCTGAAGTTTAAAGCAAGGTCGCCCTCTGCCATAGCTATTCAAGATTTGACTAAAATGATGTTTGATGGTAGCTACGGTGTGGAACTGAATGCAGTTGTTTGGTGAAGCTCTGCCTTCCATGCTTAATTCTGACTTAAACATTCTGATCCAATCCACCCCTACCTGTGCCTCTCTACAGGGACACAAGGCTGGGATACACGTCTTTATGGAAATGTGTAAATGTATGCATGTATGCAGTTGCCTTTTTAGAAGTGGAGGGGCAGGGATTTTTTTCAGAGGCATTGGATAGCCCTCCTACCTCCAGATTTATAAGTCTTCAGGGTCCTCTAGGTTTGGGCAATATGACAAGATTATCATTTAAAATGATATTAGTTGGCCATGATAATGGTCATAATGCATCCATGATAACAGAAGGATATCTTTTTTTCAATTTTGCACTATATTCAGGCTCTCCCTGACTCTTTTCTCTTGCTTTTTATATAGCCCTGTTTTCACCAAACACTTTTGATATGGTACCTTTGGAACCAAAAGTAACCCTTCAGACCTAGGTACCTATGGTACCTAGACCCTAGGGTTTCCTTCGCAAACAGTATCCTTATATATTCTTATATGTGGGCGGGGTTGTTGTCACTCACTGCTCCGTCCAGCACTCACTGTATTTCCTTATTGCCGGTGACACAGGTGGAAGTCTGCACCTCGTTTATCGTCCACAGAACAGGGTTGCACGTTGTCATTTTCAGAACAAATTTTAACAGGCTGCAGTGAAAGTTTATCTCCATTTATATTTAAAAATAGTGGGTTTGTGCATTTAGTCCTTCTATAGTCTCGCTCATCAGACCTTTCTCAAGAAAAGAAAGGTCTGGCTGGGCTGACTCTCACTTTAAGATTGGAGGAAAAAACGCCCCGGCTGCTTGTATTTCTTTCAACCAATCACAGTCGTTCTGGGCGGTGCCACAGCAACGGTGCGCTTGCAAAAATATTGCTGGGGGGAAACAGGTTTTGGTGTAACACACTCACAAAAATATCGCCTACAGGACGCGAACCATGGCAGAAAAATGGCTACATCCCCGCAAGATCAAACACCGCAAAAGTTAGTAAAGGATGTGTTGAAAACTGCAACCGGAGGTGGTAGGGCGGGACTTCAGCGGGTGGCTCGTTCCGCCCAATGAGAGGCTGATCTATGCAGCGAACTTCCGCCCACTCAGACTAGTCCTTCTATGGGAAGCTTGGGGGTTTAGTGTTGCTGGAGCTCACAGGAATGACGCTTTGTAATGCTTTTTTTTTTCTCAGTGTGTGAGGGAGGACTGGGATATATGCAGTTTACATAACATAGTCATATATAACATAGTATTATATAATATAGTCTTACATATATAAACACTTGAAGATCCACTCATTACTAAAGTAATCCACTCTTAAGTACTAAAGTAACGGTCAAAGTTGTTAAGGTGAAACTTAAGGTGTGTTGATTTATTCAGGTTGTCAGTTCCACCTTTAAAGTCGCTGGCAGTAGTGAATGAAGTTATTTTTTCTCTGACTCCCATCTGCTGTGAGACCCAGCAAAACATCCTTTCACTTCATAGTCACAGTTTACTAATAGAACTCTCCACGGTATGAACAGTGGTTACATCAGCATAAAAACCAGCCACAACTTGGCCCTGAGCAGAGTGACCATCTTCTATTGACCAATCAGTGGACTGCAGCGTTCACAGCTCGACCTTTTAGTACCAGATCTGTGTGCTAGTTACCCCAACAGAGGGGTGACTAAAGATGGGGACGGTATGGAACGGTTCCATTGGTACCATCCACAGCTTTTCACAGTGGAAACGGGAAAAAAGTGTACCGAACTGAGCTGAACTGTAGATAGATAGATAGATAAGCAATATCTGCACTACCGCACTATCTGCCTCTCAGCTGCACACAAAGCAGCGGCTCTCTGTCGTTCTTAGGAGGTAGCTACCGTACATCATGTTTTAATGCAGTCAATGACAAGGAAAGAAAAAGGGAAAAGACAGATACAAGTAATGTACTGCTTATCTAAAAACATACTAATCCACTGCTCATATGGTCGTTACTGCAAAACTTCACCTCAGTGAGTTTGCGACTTGGCGTAAGTTGGTTTGTTGATGCAACAAAATGAAAGCCTCTCTGTTATGTTCTTTCCATTCATCAAGGTTGATAAAAGTGTTACTGAATAAAAAAGTTCCAGTTGATTAATCTGACGATGCTTCACAGTGCAGTTGGACAATGACCTGAAGCATACTGCAAAAGCAACCAAAGACATTTTTAAGGCAAAGAAGTGGAATGTTCTGCAATGGCCAAGTCATATCATCTGACCTGAATCCAATTGAGCATGCGTTTCTCTTGCTGAAGCCAAAACTGAGGGCAAAACACCCAAAACACAAGCAGGAAGTGCAGACGGCTGCAGTAAAGGGCTGGCAGAGCATCACCAGGGAAGAAACCCAGCATCTGATGATGTCTATGTGTCCAACACTTCAGGCAGTCATTGACTGTAAAGGATTTGCAACCAAGTATTTAAACTGACTGTTTAATTGATGATTATGTTAGTTTGTCCAAATACTTATGAGCCCTTAAAGTTGGGGGACTGTGTGAAGAAATGGTTGTCATTCCTACACGGTTCATACTACATTTTTGAAAAAAGCCTTAAATGAAAGCTGAGAGTCTGCACTTTAAGCAGGTATTCATTGTTTCATTTAAAACCCATTGTGGTGGTGTACAGAGCCAAAATGACGACAGCTGTATCATTGTCCAAATAATTATGGACCCGACTGTAGATGCCATCTCATCACTTGTCCAATGTCTGTACTCAAGCTATGATTATACTCAGTTTTTGTAGTCAGATTTAGAGTGGGAACAGATGTGGCATACATAACAAACATGCATACACACAACCTTGTATTTCATTTACCTTCTCCTGATTACTTCTATTCTTCTTTTCTATTCTCTTCCGTGGGTACACATACATGGTATAAATAAAATTTTTCAAACGATACTTTGCTCTTAAGTATACACAAATACCTTGTCTTTTATAACATATTTCAGTCTCAGCTGTGTGATTTTGTTGTTTTGAATACTTTTCTTCTTTGGTCTTGATTCCAAGAAGTCACTGCAAGGAAAGAAGCTTTGCATACAGAATACATACTTATCTCTGCGTGTGTTTGTGTTCATTATAGCAATCCTAACCAGTGAGCACATAGTCCAGCTTAAGAAAAACACTCACTGGCATTGTAGCTTTCATTTAATTGGCAGGAATGCATTTGTGCAACATTTTACTACACAGATACATGAATTAAAGCTCTCTGATTATTATAAAGCTGGAGAGGAGAAAGAGAAGACATTATAATTTCATCTATTACCAATTTTCTGGTGCAACAAAGCCAGTCTGACCCTTGGGTAGATATTTTTATATGTTAATTTATTAAGACAGAGACAAGAAATTCTAACCAATCGTCTAAAATAACCCAAACTGATTTATGACTAGTCTCTATATACAGACTCTACATTCAGTGAATGTAGAGTCTGTATGCAAACCCCGGAGATCTTGCCTCCAGAAGAAGAGCAGAAGAGCCCTGGTTTCCGGTTGTAGGCTGTTTGTAGTCCGCGTGATATTGACCAATCACGTTTGAGCCGGCTGCAGTTGTTGCCAGGTTAAATGGTCCGTGCGGTGAACTAACGAGGCGGAACATAATTGGCGTCACTGCAGACTCTGAATCCATCGCAATGGTTCAGCATATTTACTTATATATAAACGGAAGTCAGAAACGGAAATTCGCCTCCTCCGCCCAAATCAAACCGGAATGCCAAAAAAATCGGGGGTCTGCCCCCAGAGGCTGTATTCGGCGTCTGACTTCCGGCAGACACCGAATACAGCCTCTGGGGGCAGACCCAGAGGTATTATCTGTGAGCTGTTGTTGGTAACAGATGTTCGTTTTTAACCAAAAAACCAAAAAGCCAAATACTGAAGTTAAGAAGATGTAGAAGACTTATGTGCAAAACACCATCCTCTCTTTCCAACCTGTAGAATATGACACACCCAATGACTGTCTTCACAGTGTGCAGTTCAGGTCAAGGAATACCTGCTATTTTTTGGTCCCAGCTGGGAACCAAGTCTTCAAATTCCAAACCAATTTATTTTGGATTTGTATTGATGTGAACGGTTTAAAATTAGGTAGGAGAGCCGGAACAGAACTTGTTGTTGGAAAGGGGTATGTGAAAGGAGGCCATGGCATGGAACTATCAGGCATGGTTGAAGTTATCTTTTGTTTAGCCATAGAGAGTTTACCTCAGATTGAAAGTACAGTCACCTTTTGATGTTGCTATTAGATATGTTTGTTTTGCTATTGTGCTTTTTCATGTTCATCCATTTCTATCCCTGGACCATGTCTGACAGTTGGTCGCTATTTGTTTGTTGTCTCTGGACCAAGTTTAAATGCTGTCTTTTGTTGTTTACTTAAATGAAGATGTGGATGTGGTCATATGCATGAGTGCAGTTGGGTTTGAGTCCACGTATGTCATTGAGTGCAAAAAAATATGTGAGAAAAAGTAAGTGCAAAAACTGTGAGTCAGAAAGGATTGTGTTAGTTTTTGAGTGGGTGATGATGTCCCTCTTCACTGGTCACCACTCCTCTCCACTTCAGCCCACACACACACACACACACACACGCAAACACACACACACACAGACACAGATGCCTTTGCAATAATGGCTTATGTGGTAAATTTAACACATCTCACTACATTTACAAAGCATTGAGTGCAAAAATGCATTCATGTCAAACTCACAACTTTGTTGCTTTGAGTTTTTGTTTTTTTTTTTTTAAGCAGAAATATTTCATTTCGACTGATTCTCTTTCCTTGTTTCTGTGCTATCAATTTTGAATTAAACTGCTGTAAATATACATATGAAACAGGCAGTTAAGTTGACAGTGTTGTATAGTTAAAATTGAACTTCGCTTGCTGTGTGACCACGGGAACCATAGAAACTACAGAGAGGCAAATGATACAATAGCTGATTGTATTGGTATCTCAGCTTCTTGAATAATCCTAAACACCTCTTCACCTGCAGAAAACAGACAGATCATTTAGAGAAACAGCACTGGAGAAACATCACCATCAAAATCATATTTTCCAGTCAGGGACCACTTTCTCTGTTTAAATCTACAATATGCTCTCCTAAGCGGCGTGATGCGATTATACTCGGTGGACAGCAGCAGCCTGTGGTGTACAGGCTGGTAGGATTTGAGATAGCCGTGAACACCGACCGCTGATTCAGAATACAGGAAAATTCCAACTGCCGCAGTGGCAAACATTTGCCTTCTGAAAGGCTACCAGTGTACCTGCAGTGAAATAAATAACACAAATGTCTTGTCCTATCTTCACTACATACTGAATCTATGTTAGGTTTTTAGAATGTTGTGTGTTCACACCAGATAATTGCGATGGTAATTTTACTTTTATTACACATTAACTCAGAGTTCATCACAATGAAAGACAACATATAGAAAATAAGAGAACATAGCTAACATAACAGAATACAGTATGAGCATGTCATCAACAACAACAGAGAACAACAAAAGATCAACACAATCAAATAGAAACCCCTAAGCTATCAAAAAAAGACAATTGCGATTAAAAAAAAAAAGACAAAATAAAGGATTCTCAAACCAGACAGTAACAAAATCACTTACACTTTCACTGCAACACCAAACTACATCCTTTGTAGAAGGACAATCCTCTGGCTGCAGTGAGTGTACCAGCACTGATTGCATTGAATTCAGTACCATTTAAAATACACCAATTTGAGTTTTGAAAAAAGTATACCGTAGCCTTTAGAAATGACACCTTTAATAACAGGCTGGCAATAGTAATAGCTGGTGAAAGTTTGGTTTCAGTTCACTAGAGATAGATAGATAAATAAATAAATAAATAAATCATAATAATAATGATACAATGGTTCTTTTGAGTTTGGAAATTAAACCTACTTGTTCATGGTACATAGGAGATGGAGACAGAGAAAAAGCTATAAATTGTTCTTTGTGATTAGTTCAGCCTGGCTCAAAGCCTCATTATGTAAATGAAATAAATACATGTGTGGAATGATTGAAAGATAACTGAGTGGAATCCCTGACAGCATTAATTTGAAATTGATCGGCAGACCAGCTAAAAGTTATTTGCAGCAGCTCCCAGTGAAATAAAACATCCCTTATTAGTTGGTCTTTTGTGAAGTCTTCCAGTACTCTGTTATTTCCCATCACCATTTCACTGCTGGTCTTAGATTTCACTTGATTATTCCTGTAAATGGAAAGCTGGGGATAATAAAAGTCGTTAACGATGGGGGGGGGGGGGAAAGGCCATTATGATGCTGTTTTTCCATACACAAAACCCTACAGCCTGTAGCTACTGCCAGACCAACTGTAGAGTGGCATCCTGCATGGTACTGTGATACATGAAAGAGTCCCATGGCTCCTGCTGACGGGAGGTTCAGGAACTGATGATTTTGAACTTAATCTTTTGTTCTACTGTGCTACTGCTTTGTCTCAAAGGAAATGTTGAAGAGATTCTGCAATCCTTGTGAAGGTCATTGCAGCATGATATAATTACTGTATGTAATGCTTACTATCGTAGAGACGGAAAGTTATAAAGCTTGCATTTGCATTTCAGGAAGTTACTTTACAATCAAGCATAATTAAGTGGATATATATGTAGTATTATAGTACATTGAGAATGATGATTGCTGTTGTATTCACTTTTTTGACTGGTAGGAGAGTTTTTATTGTTCATTTAGCTGTGGTTCAGTTCTTTAACTGTAAGGTTGTGTACACATAAATAAGTATAAAGGAAACATTTGATGGGGCTACTGGTGGCCTGCATCCTGTAAGGTGAGTGAAAGGACGGTAAAAAAAATTAGACGTAACCAAATACCAGTGTTTTTTTATTTCTCAGAAGATCAGCATTTGAATGTAATTGTAATTGAAAGTAATGTAACTTTAATTATATAACGGTGCACAGAAGTCTCTGCATAATGTAAAACCGCTCAGACATGCAGGAACTAAGAAGCTTTGTTTTGGAATAGGTAGGTAATCTGTATCTACATTGTGATGCAATGTGACTATTTGATCATTAACATTTTTCATTGTTATTTTTCTAGGACGTTGTCTGGGGATTGAACTCCTTGTTTACGGTAAGTTTTGCTTGTTATTTCTTCTTTAACATGGACATGTTTTTATAAACTAATCTACCCACAAATACATTTTGAATTCTTATCACACTGACTGGGTAAATGGCCAGCATTTTTGAGCATTTGATAGTTTTGCAGTCTGTGCAGATTTTAGAAAAATGAATGGTTATGTTTTTACACACAGTTTTCCCTAAAATTTGTAGTTAAATAAGAAAAAGCTGTGGCCAGAGATCTCTGTCCTTTAACAGGCATGATTGAACACAATCACAGTCCAGCTTTTGAACAAATACATTGACACTGTTGAAGTTTTTTCAAGTTGCTTGCTGTATGTAGGTTACAGCAATGACATGAGTTCCAACTCAGATCAGATGAACTGAGGCTGTTGTTTGTCTCTCTTTACAGCTGTAATAAAACCATTATTTTTGACTGGGGGGAAATTATACTTCTCAATATGAAGAACATTCTGAAATGATAGGGGGAAAAAATTGATTGTACATTATGCTTGTGGAAATGCATCCCCAGCTGGTTCTGGGTGTCCCCTTGTTGCAGGTCAAACAGTAATTCATTGCAAATGGTTCAGAAAATGAAGATAACTAATTCGATTTTGGGATCTGGCGGGGAAAGATGTTTATTTAATCATTCATTAAAATGTACCAAGGCTGAAAGGAATTTAATTCTGTGAATATGAATGCAAACATGATGATTTAAAGATATACTATGCAGGATTTTCCTGAAAAATGTGTCAATAGATAGATAGATAGATAGATAGATAGAGTGTGTAGTGTAGTCCAAATTATTTTGCTGATTGTGAGCTTTCGTAAATTCGTCATTGGTTGCATTTTGAAAGTATCCACACTTGCCCAGAGGTCAGCACTGTTTCTATGATGATAATAGTGATGGTAATCTGTACTGATGTGTGGTCATGCCCTGAATCTTACCTCTTAATCAGGAAACAACCTCTCAGGCCATCCTCCGTTTTATCTCTCTGCATCTTTCCTCGCTTGTTGTGCATGGCATCTCTACGGCAACAGCATAATTAAGATGTTTTGTTTGTCGCAGTTGCAGAACTCAGGGTGACATTGCAGACAGCAAATAGTGCTTGAGTGGGCACTATCTCCCTCAGCAGCTTATTTTTTTTTATCTGGAAAAGAAATGTGACCCACAGATAGAAGTATTGAACCCTGAAAAGTTCTGTAATAAGCCGACCAAACATTTGAGATCTTCTGGCCATGATCAATCACTTGTTTCTTGACTTATGTTCACACTGTTCTTTAACTTTGCTGTTTTTGGCTTTTCTCTCTGTACCTTGTAACCCTTCATGTCTTCTCTCTTTCTTCCTCTGCATCAGGACCTGTTGAACTTTGATGACCCTTTGAACATTGATGCAGCAGAACATCATCTGAGAGACAAGGTGAGGTTTTACTGACATATTCAAGGTGATTGAATCCTAAATTCTGTTTTATCATCAGTCATAAATTCAGTGCAAAAAGTGACTTTAATCATTGACATGCAGGTGATTCACTTGGGTAGCCTCCCCATAGTGTCTCGGATGTGCTTATAGTCTCCATAATCATATTCATACCTTAGCTTCTGTTGGCAGCCTGCATAGAAAGTGTATTTGGACAGGACGCACAGCTGCTGCAGAAGGTACTTTTCCTGCTGCAGCTTTCAGTGATGCCCTGTGCGCACTACCTGCTTTTGTAGATAGGATTATGTGATATTCAGTTGAGAGTGCTTTAATCTGATGTAGTGGGCTAAAGACAAAGAGCAAATAGCAGCCTTTCTGAGGAGAGAATGGCTGTGATGTTATTTTCAAGAGCTGTACGCATGAAGCAGGTGCATATGCCACTTCTTAAAATTTATACTTGTTCATGCACAACTAAGTATGTTCCTCAACAGTAGACAGCAGGCTTTACAATTTGTAAATTAAAATAGCACTCTAAACTCCTTGGTGATGTGTATATTATGTGTAAAGTATTACGTATGTATGCGTGTACATCTGCATGCCTTTGTGTGATTTTGTTTGCGTGTTTTTATGCCTCCGTGCCGGCGGCAGCTATGGCTAGAGGCATTATGTTTTCGGGTTGTCTGTCTATCTGTCTGTCCCATTCTTGTGAATGCAATATCTCAAGAACTCCGAGAGTGAATTTTCTTTAAATTTGGCACAAACGTCCACTTGGACTTTAAAATGAAATGATTTGATTTTGGTTGTTAAAGGTCACTGTGGCCTCACAAAATTCATACGAATTTACACGCAAATCTCAACAAAATTTTACACAAATGTCTAATAGGATAAAATGATGATATTCTTTTATCCAGAATGTCAAAGGTCAACTTCACTATGGCATTATAATATTCTGCAAAAACACTTTTTTGGTCATTATTTAACGTCATAACTTTACCTGTAACTGAACAGAAGGGAGACATTTGGTCAGATTTTGACTTGGTGACACTAATCTTGGGTGCCCACCTTGAAAGTGTGCTGATTGTATAGATCTTCTGTGCTCCTGGGTTAAAAAATATGTGTTTTGGAGTTTGTATCTTTCAACATTCAAATTTGAAGCCATGCCTGTGTGGCTTTTCAGTCCTGCTCCTCTGGTAGTCCACCACAAGCTCATTGGTTCTGCTTACATTGGGCCTCAGGTGATTGTTATGGCACTGGAGCTCTCTATCACTCCTCTGTGCTCCTCTGTAAAAATAGTCTAAGTTAAGACAGCATGTTTCCCACTGGAAATTATTTACTGGAATCATACATGTCAATATTGTGATAACTCTGAAAAAGTATACTTTTTGCCTTTCATTTAATTCCTTCAAAGTTTTCAGTTTATAAGTCTGGACAGGCATGGATGTTTACTGCAACTTGACTGGTTGGTGGAGGCATACAAACATGAGGCAGTAGTTCTAGTTATGAACCGTAACTAAAGTCAAACTTTATCCAGGCCTTACCAGTGTTTTTGTATACACAATGATAGACGCTGAGCTGCCATGGGAGTGGTTGAATGCCAGCCTTCCTCTAAGCAAAACAGAAAATCAAGATGGTTCTGCAAGATAGACACCCTGGATAATTGGTTCTTAACTTCTCCCCCCTATCCCTCCCCATTTGCAGTCTCCAATCATTTGTATGTTGTGCAACTCTCTACCATTCACTTCTTTATCAGTACATCAGGCAGTGTCAAAAAGTGTGGAGAAGCTGATGTTCTCAGTGTTGGCTTACAGTAATTGCTTTCCTGGATTGCCAACCGAACTAATGTAACTCAGCAGGGAGCCTGCTGACCAGGGTAATAGTTGTTAGTTGAGCCCGAGTTGAGGCGAGCTGAAAGCATTTTAAAGTACAACATTTGACCTTTGGCACTCTGCACAAACCCTCTTCCATGATGTATTGGGATGTGCCCAGCAGTGTGTGATAAAGTTTGCTATGTGACTCCCATTAGATCTGAGAGTTTGTCTGTGTGTGTTGTTGTGAAAGTCAAGAGAGTGAGTGTGGAAGAAAGGATTGCTGGTTTGTGACAGGGGTAATGATTATTTAGATGAGTCAATAGTCTCTGGTGTAGTACAGGGAGAGTGTCAATTGGGAGCCTTTCATGAAGTAAATACAAGAAATGTGGGTTTTTGTTGTTAGTAACCCAGATTACCTTGTCAGTGAGCCAAAGCCTCTTAGAAATTTCTCTGAGGCCATAAGAAACAGCATGCTGCTTTGTATAAACACACACAACAGTTGTTGTTTTTTTTTTCATGCTAACTGAAGTGCATCCATTGACTTTGCACCAGCGTTGTGATATTTCCTGCATATACCTATTCTTTCATTTCTCAGACTGGCCATTACCCCACTAAAAAGGAGGTTAAAAAAACACTCAATAGAATGAAAAATGTAATGTTCTTGGCATGTACACAGTTAGCAATCCCAGATTGCAATGCATTGCATTTTTATAGATACGGAAATTACCTCGCTGGGCTCTACACCTGTCAGGAGTGTAAAATTGCGCAACGTGACGAAACTCTAGAGTCAACTATTATGTATCTGTTATGCAGAGAGTAGTGGATGTATGAAAAAGGGAGTACTTTCCTACACAGCATATGTCTTCATGCAAGCACTGGGTTCTATGCTCTTTATGTGTACTCTTTTGGTCCAGGTGCAAATGCAAATGGCTTTGCAGGGCCCAGTCCCAGGTTGTGGGTTATACATAAAACATGAGGCACACTGCTCTACCTTTATTTTCAGACATCTGTTTAGGCAGAGAACTTGATAAGTATTATTAACAATACTCTGTTGGTGAAAGTGTGAATGCATGAACAACTATTATCTACATTCTCCAGAAGAAGGTCCTGCCTCGGTTTTGACATCAGAATGGCCATGCTAACATAGTTTTTTAACTGAACATACCATACTGTAAACTGTAAATTATCCAACCAGAAGGCATGATAAAATGTGTTTGTTTGTATAAATATGTTAAAAAGAAGGTTATTATATGGCATGCAATAGGCAATAGTACAAATTTGGAATATTCTGCAAAGCACTGCAAGTGTCTCTTAACAATCTGGATCTTTAGAACTGCTGGTGGGATGTTTGAGGACCTTTTTCAGCCAATCAAAGGTCTCATCAAATCCTCTCTTTACTTCCTAAATGGGATATAATTCCTGATGAAACAGGCTGTTGGGTGGAGCATTAGATAGGGAAGGATTATTCCTAAGTATAAATCGATGGTCTGTCAGGTATGAAGAAAAAAGTGATTTGATTTGCAGGATGGAAAAGCAGAATTGTTAAAAAATGAATGTCTTTATTGGTTAGTAATATTTTACTCATTTAGTATCCATTTAATTCCTTATGAATGGATTTAAAAGTGTTATACCCCAAAATACCAAGCCTGAATCTTCTTCATACCTAATGGGGGGTCTAATCGATACTACTTCATTTTCACTTTACAAAATGTAATCATCTTGCAGATTAAAGGAGGGCATGTTGTGAAAGCAATTAGCATTATCTTTAGTTTACGTTTTGGTGCTGCTTCACTGTGCTGTTATGGTTCTCTGGAGTCACAACAACTGAAAACACAAAGCCATCCATCCATGACCCACGCCCACTGAGTCACAGCCTGCTGTAATCAACTTCGGCAGCGAGTGGGTGAAGCCGTGGGAGTGTGTGTGTCAGCACGCATGTATGAATGTGGATGTGGATGTGTGTGTTTGTGTGTATTGAGGTTTTTTGAAGTGGAACTCTTCCTGCTCTCTGACTACATTTGCTGGTTAAAGTGGCTGAAAGGAACCATCCTCATGGGCAATTTAATGTGTGTGTGTGTGTGTGTGTGTGTGTGTATGTGTGTGTGTGTGTGTGTGTGTGTGTGAGATGTATTGTACCATTGTTGGGAGTGAGTGGGTTTTGTGTGTACACATGCACACAGAAAAACCCACTCACACCTGTATTACAAACACCTGTATTACTAACACGGTTAGTAAGGAAAAAAATAAATAGAATAGGCTAATCGGGTGGAAGAGTCTGCAGCCCCAGCATTTGCTGATTTTCCATATGCATGAATGTCCTGAAGAATTAACTGACATTGCAGACTGATTGGCTGAAGTCAGAGAACATCCTCTGACTGACCAGGGATTGTTTCAGAGTACCCTCTTTGTCTGTGTGACTCCATCAGTGCTTATTTGTTTGAAGCTTGATGAAGACCACTGATGAATACTGAGCTGTGAAATGTGACACCTATGACAATTTGAAACCTTCTAGAGAGGCTTTTAATCTATAAATACAAATTAGGCTTCTCCATAGCATAAGTGCAATGTGTGAAAGATATTCATATTGATTGATATTGACAAATAATGTTTGAACAAGGCAAGTGCGATTTGGATTTTAACATTTGCCTCAGCAGACTAGAAACGTTAAGTCTAAAGCATTTGACATAGGTTGCCTGTGTTTTCCCTTTGGATGTAAACGTTTGCTGTGTCCCAGTTCCATAGTTACATATTAAGCAGGTTTTGAGTGTGTAGTATGTTCACAATTAACAATGCAAACAGTTGCAAAAAATTTAAATGAATATTGAATGGTGGTAACATGGTTTCAAAAGGATACTGGAAAACAGAAGACGTTAAAGGGATAGTGCACCCAAAAATGAAAATTCAGCCATTATCTACTCACCCATATGCCGATGGAGGCCCTGGTGAAATTTTAGAGTGCTCACATCCCTTGCGGAGATCGGCAGGTGGAGCGGCTAGCATACCTAATGGTAGACGGCGCCCCAGACTAACGTCCAAGAACACAAAATTGAATCCACAAAGTATCTCCATACTGCTCATCCGTAGTGATCCAAGTGTGCTGCAACCGCGACATAAAAAGTTGTTTTGAAAAACGTCATATGAACTCTGTTTTTAGCCTCACTGTAGCCTGTAGCTCTGACTGCTTCTCTGTGCTCTGCGCTCACGTGTGCGCGCTCAGGGTGATCGGTGATCTCTGAAGAGCAGCAGTCTCGTCAGTACTGATGTCCAGATTCTCAAGTGCAGGCATCGCCAATTCCCAGTCTGAGCAGCAAAGACTTTCCTCATCCGTTAGCATTGCTTTGCATTTGAAACAACTACACCACCAGGATTCCAGTGCTCGACTCCAGTATTCTGCGGCTGGCTGAGGGTTAGGCTCATGAGCTGCGGCGGCTGCTTCGTCCAGTAGCCTGAGTTCCGTCCGTATACTCGGGCTCAAACAAATACGGCTCAACAAAGAAATGCTGTTCCTCCTCAATTTCAAAGTCTTCAGACATGTTGGGCTGTCCTTTGGTAAAAGACCGTAGTGCAAAATATCTTTTAGCTCTGTGGTTACTGCTGTCTCCCCCTGCGGTGCACGTGTCACGTGATGTAAACACGGGTGAGCAAAGCTCATGCTTTCGCTGGTCTCGCGCAAGCGCGCACACATGAACGCGGAGCACAGAGAAGCAGTCAGAGCTACAGGCTACAGTGAGGCTAAAAACAGAGTTCATATGACGTTTTTCGAAACAACTTTTTATGTCGGGGCTGCAGCACACTTGGATCACTATGGATGAGCAGTATGGAGATACTTTGTGGATTCAATTTTGTGTTCTTGGACGTTAGTCTGGGGCGCCGTCTACAATTAGGTGTGCTAGCCGCTCCACCCGCCGATCTCCGCAAGGGGTGTGAGCACTCTAAAACTTCACCTGAGCCTCCATCGGCATATGGGTAGATAATGGCTGAATTTTCATTTTTGGGTGCACTATCCCTTTAATAT
The DNA here is from genome assembly GCF_041903045.1 of Epinephelus lanceolatus. Taxonomy (NCBI): domain Eukaryota; kingdom Metazoa; phylum Chordata; class Actinopteri; order Perciformes; family Serranidae; genus Epinephelus; species Epinephelus lanceolatus. The sequence goes on from NC_135747.1 coordinate 12,541,348, forward strand.
TAAACTTTTACACAGAAGTGTTGCTGTCATTTGGTGATATTTAATCCTATGGGCCCTAGGCCTTTTTGGGGTATTTTTACTGCCTTTACTTTTAAGATCATATCACAATCATTATAAAGGCTACATACACATGCTATATCTTGTGTTTTTTTTTTTGTGTGTGTGTTTTTTTTTTTTTTTTCAGGGTAATCTGGGCTAACCAGATTTGCCATCATTACATGTCCTTCTATGTGCCTGTATTTTATATTAATTTTTATATCAATGAAAAAAAAATTCTGTGTTACTACATTTTTACATGTATCTCAGCATAGCAAGTTGGAAGAAGACATATTCTGCCATATATGAAGAGGGGAGACTCTCTGGAATCTGGCAATATAAGAACCATGATGCTGGGACATTCTGTCACTTCACAGCTGTCCAAAACATGTGGTTTGTGCCAGGCGGACATGATTGCCAGTATTTTTTCATTATTGCAAGAAATTCCATTGCCTCATTCGCAAGTCAAAAATGTGTTTTATCTGAAAGAAACATGCAATATTTACATCTAAGATCATAGAAAAATAGTAATAATATTATTCCTCACTATGTGAAGTGACAAGATCTGTATAATGGATTGTAAAGAAATTTGTCAGGTTTTTATTTTGTAGACATTTGATCTGTATTTATAGCGTGATGGGATGACAGCACTGCATTTGCGAGTAATCCATCCAAGAGTACTGTGTGTGCAAAACTGTATGAAAGCTTTGTTATACATAATTTTAGTGTAACTTTATCATTTTTTTTTGCTGTGAAAACATTGCTATGAAGAACGGTTTGCGGAGAAAATCCATAGAGAAGAACAGGTGTGAATTTGGACGCACTATGTGTCGTTCGGGCCCATAGGGTTAATTAAAATAGGATGTCCAAGCACGAGTGTTGAATAGCTCCAGAGATTCTGCACGTGCAGGGACAGTACAACTTTTTTTTTACCCACAGCAGCAAGGTAGACATTGCTAAGAACTACATACATTAGGGAGCAGGGGATTAGAAAAAGCACCAAGGTCCTAGGCAATCTCACTTCTAATAATGGCCTCAAAAATACCAAAAAGTTGAATCAACACTTCTCATGCTGTCACTACCCAAAACATAACATGTTTAACTTTACAAAGAAGAGATTGAATAAAGGGCCCATGGTATTGGACTGCATTAGGTTGTACAGATGTACCAAATAAACTGGAAACATATTGCATCAGTTATCAGCAACCCATTAAAGTATATACTGCATGTGTTACTGAAGAGGAAATAAGAAAACTGAGCCCTTAAAATGTTTCAAAAGGAAGGAAATAAATCAGATCATATATGGTGTCTTATAGTAAATCTACCAGGATAGATTTAGTTATATAGACAGCTGAGATGGGAACATTTCTGAACCTTGTGAACCAAAGTGAATAATATACCACCCACCAGTATGAACACCAGTCATTATTTAAATGGCAAATGTTTATAAAAATGGCAAAAAGCTTGATCACCAGATAACAGAAGAGTTCAGAAGTCTGCAGTGCAGTAACATAATTTTGGTGCCAGTGTATCCGGAACATAATTCTAGAGATTTCTCAGTATTCTGTAATGTGATATTAATTCCTTGTAAAGCACAGACTTACAGACACCATGGAGGATGTGTGACTGGTTGAGCTCCAGGGTTCGCACATCCCATTGTCACCTTAACTTCTCTACGTCTACATTGATTAGTACTCATCAGTGCAAGCACCCACTTTTCTTTCTCTCTGTCTCTCACTGATCTGTTCACGCTGTGGCTTCTTCAGGTATCTCAAGTGGCTTAGCCTTTTCAATCAATACTTAATCATGTCAAGCACACACATACATGCACACCGTTTACTGCAGCCTGATCTAGCTTCTGTCCCCGGGATTAGCTGTCTGCCCTGAGCAGGGAACACTGTGGCCCTGTAGGGTCTCATTAGAGTACCAAAGGAAAACAGACGAAAAGGTTGTTCCCGAGATCCTGGTTAAAAGCCGAAACAACAGGGTTCACTGATTACCAGTGTTTTATTTTCTTGTTTTTCACTTTTAACCATTTGTAGCCTGATCATTTTGAGCACACTGTTATAGTCACGGTGAATTCTTTATATCAGTTGGGTTTAAGTAGATGTTGTTGTAAAAGACGTAATGAAATGCCTCTAAATATAGCTGCATGTGTATTACGGTAGTACATCCAGGTCTGTACGTAGTTTGTTGTAATAAGCAAGAGAATGATAATGATGAGATGCCAATCTGTGCAAGTGTGTGCTAGGGCATGGATGATGTTAGAGTCCTTCAGTATTATATATGCATTTTGGTGTCATTGCAAAAATGTAACAGAAAAATGACAAAATAATTGATCATTAATGTCTTATCATGCAAGGTCAACATAGTATAGTCAAATGTAGCTGCAGCCACCTCATTATGGAGTGTAGCTGTTCTGTCAGTTTAGTGTCAAAGTGGCAGCGAGGCAGCAAATGCAACACTGTGAGGCCAACAGTCGCATACAGAAGACAGCCTGGTAGCTCTGCTCTCCGCTGCTGTCGAGCTCAGTTTTGTGAGTGTGATAGCAGCTGCCCAACTTTTGGGTTGTTGATGGAGCTGCTGACTTAGCTGACAAAGTAGAAATTGATGAAATATTCTGTTCTTTATTGATTTATTTAATATTATTTGTCTCAACTTGCTGTCACACAGAAAACCTGTCATTTGAAAAGAAAAGTATAGAGCCAAAATCTGGGCTGTGCCAAAATACACTCACCAACTCTTGATGAGGTGAAAGATGATTCAAACAAGTTGATTTCCTGGAAAGACCGGGGACATGGTATTGCCGATGCAAATTATGACAGGGAGCAATGCAGATTAAGAAGGAAGGTGAGGCACATCTGAACTCCCTGTCACAACTTCCTCACATTCTTTCTCCAGCTCGCTGTTATATATTTAACTCAAAGACAGACCTTTCGTCAAGGCTCTGGTTCAGCAAGCATCCACACTGCTGAAGTGTGCTCGAGATAGTCAGTGAATCCCTGCTGTTGAGGGTTATGCGTCACAGTAATTATCTTGTTCCTTCAGGCTCATGCCTGTGATTTCATCTCAGCAGTGCTATTATCTGATGATATCTCAGTTCCTTTCATACAGTTGTTTATATGGCTGTTGAAAGATGAAATATAATGCATCAGGCTTTGTCACTAACATCTCGTGAGAGATATGTTTTGTATGTCATTATTTGGACTACAGTACAGTATTAAAGAGTACCCTAAGTGTCACAAGATGCTGGAGAATCCTAGAATTGTTCAGCAAATACCTCCAAAGATTATGTGGATTCATTATGCAACATTATAAAACTTAAGGATATCTTAAAGGGAAACTATGCCCATTTTCAAAACCCATATATGTTATTTTTATGGTCTAGGACAGTCCAAAAATATTAAGAAAAAAAACCCCAGCTCCCTCCAAAATCCTAAATCTCTTATTTGTGATGTCATCTAGTGTCAAGTCTGGGGCTGCTCCATAGACAATGAATTGGGAATGATGTTATAGATGACACTCAGAGCACCCATGGGAATGTATATGGGCACATAAACTCATTTGGGTATAAAAAGAAAAGCAAACATACTGTGGATCGATAAAATCAGTCTCCCATCCAGTATCTGTGGAGCAGCTCCAGACTTCATATCTGATGACATCACAAGTTTGAGACTTACTTCTCTGGTTTCTGGCTTTGAGAGGAGGAGGAGCTCATGTTCACTTATATTGACTTAAGTTTCCTAGTCCATGGGAATAACTTTGGAATTCTTAATCAAGGCGGTGCTCCCCTTTAAATCATCAAGTTTAAATAAACATGAGAAGTTTTATGTACAGTTTTACTTGCAGATCATATGTTTTTCAGTTCAAAATACTTCCATACATATTAATAAACTAAAAGTCCTTTACTTGCTATGTATACAGGAAATAAAAAAAATACATTACAAATGACTTAAAGGATAACTTCGGTATTTTTCAACCTGGGCCTTGTTTCCCCATGTGTATGTGTGCGTATGATTCATAGGTACAACTCGTTCTAAAATTGGTTCAGTATTGAGTCAGGTGGATGCAGCCGGGAGCCGCGAAACGAGCTAAAACGGTAACGGGGGCAAATGCGTCCCGTATAAGTTTGCGCATTAAAAGTGCTTTTTTTCACCACTGACCGGTTCAGATCGCCAGTGCTATCTCTGTAAATAGCATGCTAGCCTTTCCCTTACCTCTGGGCTGTGTGATGTCACGAGCTTTGCTCCACTGTGTCTGTAGCTCTCTCTACTCGTGGGACAGCCGTTTTCTTAAGGAAGAGGTGTTTCGGGATTGGATGTCTTCTCTTCTTCGGCTGGCAGTAGTCATCTTGGGAGAAGTGAGCACTGCAGACCCGGTGGTCTGCAAGGCGCAGTGTCTGGACAGGAGTGTTAGCATCCATTTGTAGCACAACTAGCTACAACTTCAGCATCTCGCCGTCCGACAAAGGCAGCCTATGAAAGCTGTACGGGGTGTTGCACAACATCCTGTTCTTGCGTTCGGGGAAAAAGGCCCATTTATTTGAGCACTCCAAAAACTCCGGTAACACTCAAAGGGGTAGCACATAAAAGACTCCGTCCCAAACTCTGATTCTTCTAGCGTAACACACACACTTCATACACACATACTCACTTACAGTACCCAGCGGGGCAGCCCTCCCCCTCTCTGCTCCAACACTGACTGACAGCCGACTCCACTCATACCACACTCACCACTGCCCCAGGGTCACTACAATATGCTATTTACACAGATAGCACTGTCGATCTGAACCGGTCAGTGGCGGGAAAAAAAGCACTTTTAATGCGCAAACTTATACGGGATGCATTTGCCCCCGTTACCATTTTAGCTTGTTTTGCGGCTCCGGTTGCATCCGCCTCCCTCAATACTGAACCAATTTTAGAACCAGTTGTACCCATGAATCATACGCACACATACACATAGGGAAATAGGGCCCAGGTTGAAAATTACCGAAGTTATCCTTTAAGAAAACACTTTTCTGGACTGCACCCAGATGTGCTGGGGCTTTGACACATTTGCTAAACTTACAGAATTCTCAAAAAAAAAAAACAGCCCAAGTGTGAAAACACCCAGGGCTGTTGAGTGTCCTCATGGCCCCACATCCCTTGTCATCTCTATTCCCTTTCTTCCTTTCCCTGTTCAAACCTCTCCTCTCCCCTTCATCTTTCCCCCTGCATTCTGTTTACCTAATTCATTCAGGGGTTTTCCATTGCTTAGTTATCAATTTTTAGCAGATTTTAAAGTAACCGTTTGCGCCCACAGGGTTTAATTTGCATCCCCTTCCCTCAGATGGTGGTGCATATTTTGAGTACCTGCACAGATCGCTGGAGGAGAGGAGAGTTAATTGCCTTCCGCGGGTGAAATAGAGCCAAAAAAAGTAAGCTGTTGCCTAACAAAGTTTTTAATCGACTGCAGAGTTTGCTTGCAGTCTTCAAGCTAATGAACGCCAAAGTAATTTGCAGTCTCAGCCAGTTTTCTGCTGCAAGAGAGAGAGGGGGGGGGGGGGGGCAAAGTAAAAAAAAAAAGTCAAAGGTAAAGTTATGTCAGTGTTTCTTGTGAATCTGTGTGAGATGTCATTAATAGGGTTTTTCACACTCATCCTTCAAATTGTGTGATATGTCAATCCAATAGGATTTTTTAAAAACAGTATTTATTTCATCCATCAATAATTGTATTTGGCCTAAGATTCATTTCTGTGTTGGGCATCTTAACTGGGGCTTGTGTAAACCCAGTTTTAAACTAAATTCTGTATGTTCTCTGTCCGTCGGTCTGACAGTTTGTTTTCTCTACCCTTCAAGTCGATGTGAGGTGGCCTAATTGGGGCAAGCCTAAGCTTCACATTTCACAAGACACCCCGGCTGTGTTTTTTTAACTTCACTTTCTCTCTTTTATCAGTGCACACTGCAAACCTTCTATTCCCCCTTTTTCTCCACTAAATGGCACACTGTGGCGCGCTGTGTGTACAGGGGTCTATTTAAGTCTTTGTTCACTGTGTATTTTCCCACAAATGTTTACAGAAGCTCATGAGGGACAGCTGGGAGGACAAAGGATGCTAGAAAGACAGGCAGGTGGATAAGCAGTGATAGATAGACCAATATCCCAACTTGAGATAGACAGATGGACAAAATGTGGTATTTAATTGAGGGATACCATGTTTCTGCTTAACAACATCTGGGCGTGCTCCTGATGAGTTGGTGGATGGTGTCCTGTGGGACATCCTCCCAGACCTGGATCAGGGCATCAGTGAGCTCCTGGACAGTCTGTGGCGATACTTGGCAGTGTCAGATACACCAATACATAATGTCACATAAATGCTGAATTGGATTGAGGTCAGGGGAATGAGAGAGCCAGTCAATGGCATCAATGCCTTCGTTATCCAGGAACTGCCTGCACACTCTGGTCACATGAGGCCGGGCATTGTCCTGCACCAGGAAGAACCTAGGGTCTGACAGTCACTCTGAGGGTTTCATACAGGTACCTAACAGCAATCAGGGTACTGTTGGCTATGACATAAAGGTCTGTGCGACCCTCCAAGGATGTACCTCCCCAGACCATCACTGACCCACTGCCAAACCGGTCATGCTGGATGATGTTACAGGCAGCATAACGTTCACCACGGCATCTCCAGACTCTTCACACCTGTCACATGTGCTCAGTGTGAACCTGCTCTCATCTGTGAAGAGAACAAGGCACCAGTGGTGGACCTGCCACTTATGGTGTTCCCAGCACCATGCAGCTCAATGGTACTGGGCTATGAGCACAGGTCCCCCTAAAGGACGTCTGGCCCTCATGCCACCCTCATGGAGTCTATTTCTGACAGTTTTGTCATGCACATTGACATTGATCTCTCCATTGAGCATTGCATTAATCATCATAATGGTGCTCAGCTCAGTCTTTACAGAGAGGATTTTGATGGCTCAATGGCGCATGAAGCTAAAACAGTTAAAAAAATTACCCACATCTCCTGCATTGTTGCTCCCACAAAGCAAGCATACTACAGACTTTCACCGGCTGAGCACAGGTTCAGGTTTAGCTTTCCGCTAATTTGAATGGGGATAAAAAAAATGTAATCATGTTGCTCTTCTAGACTTTAAAAATGTCATTTGATGTTGCCCAATGGCATCCTGTGACGGATCCACGGTTGGGCCGTTGTGTAAAATGGTCTTCAATGCCTGGTGCTGTTCCTCGATGGCTTGTTGCTAATTAGCAAATGGCAGCTTTTAACACCTTTGTAATTGTAGGCACATTAGCATGCTGCTGCTAGCATGGCTGTAGACTCTTAATGTATTTCTAGTTCAAGTGATGTAAAGAGATTGTGCTATGGGGCTCTTTGAAAATGCTGGGTTCAGTTAGGGCATGGTTCTTTACTTTCTAATTCAACCAGTTCAGCAGAAAAAGAATAGCGTTGCCATGGTGCAATCCATTTTTGGTTATCTGTTCATTACTTTGAGGGTTCTAATGTGAAATGTTTGACAGTATTTGACTTTTACCTTGCCACCTTGCAGCTTGGATTATACGCCTTGCCCCTGAGCTCAAAGCTAAAAAACATTACTGAATTATTTGAATCACTGACTGCACAAACTGCATTAGATCAGATTATTAGAGGCTTAAATTTGAAGAGCACATCGCTGACATTTCAGTGATAGAAAATAAGTCTAATTTAACGCTGTTTTCATAACAAGTTGTTTCTTCATTTGTTAAGCCTTGCCTTTTTACACAATGCTGCACCAGAATAAACCAAAACAGCATGAGCACGTGGAAGTCCATGCACCCAAAACCCACAAGTTTGTGCTGGCCGATGCACTTGTGGCATTAAAATAGGGCCTAGAGGAAGAGATCCCTCAGCTGCAATAAGACCGATCCATCATCCTGCTGTGGACAGATACTCAAACTGCTGTCATCACTGCTGAAGATTTTGTCGCTGGCAGCTTTTCAGCATTCCTGTCTGTCATCTGTGTTTCCACACACACATACACACGCGTACATCGTGCCTCTTTTTCCCATCTCTCTTTCTCTTCCCTCTGACTTCGAGGTTTTTCTCACGTTCTGCCTCTTGGTCATACACAGAAGGCCCAGCAGTGCGTGCGTGACTAACTGACCGCTGTAGCAGTGGCGTAAATCAGTGCGCTGATGTCATTATGGGACACTTGTATGTGACATTCCATGTTGAACAGCGGGACGCACCATTTAATGGCCCAGACCCCTGCACTGATGGATCAGTGATTGCAAGTAACAAGTAAAAAAAAGAACAGGGGTTAAGAAGGGAGATGTGGGCTGAGGGTGCAAAGCATAAAATTACAGTAAATATGATATCTTTCTAGAGCACATGCTACACACTATGAAATAGTCACAAATAAATTGTTTAAATGTTAAAATGTATTTCTACTGAAGTGATTTATGTGAATTGAGATGCGTGAAGCAAGTAAACAATTCAGTTGAGTGACTTCAGTCAAATTACAATCACACACAAAAAAAAGTAAACCTGTCTTGTTTCTCATTAGATACTTGATTGGACAAAGTGTGCTTGCATTGCTGATCAGCTACAGTTCCACCCCACATTCAGATGCAGTATGAATTATTTCAGTCTTTGCATGGAAGACATAGATAATACAATCTTTTATATGACTATGGGAACATTGATGCTGCTGAAGCAATACCGACTGCATCATCATTAATCCCAGAAAAGAATGTCCCCTTAGCTGTAGATATTGTGCAGCTAATTACAACAGTTTCTATAATTCACAATATGTCAAGCTACAGTGCAGTTTTGCTAAGCCATGCACTTTCCTGTATAGGAAATCTTTTTAGAGAGGAAAGCTACTGTAGCTCAAATAAATATGTCTACGTTCTTTGATCAAATCAATGCTATTGTGCTCGTACTGTAATGCACTCTGCCTGATGTATTACAGAATACTTTAACTGAAATATGAACAGGATGTAGACACAAGCAGTTAAACAAAGTGTCCCCAGAACAGTCCAAGTGGTTATGGAGAAAGACATAGAGGCTTGAAACGATGGACAGAGCCAAGTAACAAAGAGGGCTGCCAGGAGAGGAAGGAGAAGTCACACAGAGGTCAATCAGGCGAGATGTAACTGGGAGGGATGGGTCAAGGGAGTGACAGAGGGGTGATTGCAGGATGGAGGGATGGGTGGTGGGAGGGGATGGAAAGAAGCCAAGCACAACCAGGAGGGATATGATTAAGAGGAGAGAAAAATACAGAAAGGAGTGGAGAGGGCACACACGACCAGAAGGGATTTGACCAAGGGGAGTAATCTCAAATGACTGACATCATAAATAAGTATTGCGGTTCTACCCTTTTACACTAGGCGTCTGCACTAGATGAGATATCCTCTCAATGATTGAAATTCAGTTGTGAATGTAAAAAAATAATATGAAAAAACATGCAGGCATTCAAAATTAACAATTAAAATGGCTACAGAGAACATAAAGCTTTCTGCTTTTATATAGATGTTTTTAAGTGTCTGGAACAAGCACTTCATTTATGGTGAAATCAGCTCTCTAATTGGTATAACTTGTAGGGTTGCCCCTGGAAATTTAAAAATTCGAATCATCAGTTGGGGACCCCTTAATCAACTGAAATTCTTCAAGTCGAACAGTCGTGTTTTTTTCTGTGTGTGTCAGTCTGTGTACTTCTGGGAATGTTTCAGCCCCCATATTTAGCTCCACAGTAAGCGCTCCTTGCTTTCGTGCTGCTCTCTAGTACAGGCAGCCGTGGACTCAGAGCCAGGGTGAATCTGAGTGTGACGGACGCAGCTGCCCAGAGGAAGAGAGGCTTTGAAGTCAGGCTCTGAGATAATGTTATCTTTGTCCTTCTGCTTAGAAGTGGTGAATTTACAGCTCACAGCAACTCTAAAGGCATACTTCATCCACAAAGTGATCATTTGTGTATCAGTCAAGCCATGTTACCTCGAATTTGTGAAGCAAACTTTGTTTTTCTTCCATGCCTCCACAGAAAACAGTGCACTGTAATACAAGTCTCATTTATCCATCCAAATGCTTTGTACATATTACACACTATCCATTTAGATGGTTTAAAATTTGAATCTTTTATGTTGTTATCGTCTTGTCTTTTATTTTCTGTTGGCTTTGCTAAAGTTTATTGCAGCAGTTTGATAAGGTCATCTCTGAAAAGAGACTGTGTTGTCACAGATGGAAAGATCTCCCTACTGAGTGCTGTCCTACTCACTCTCCACCTCTGCCTCCTTATGTGCTGGGTTGTGGTACAGATCTCTGAAAGGCAGACGAGCCCTGGCAAGCTGAGTCACTTTGGGCCAGGCTTGGGTCAGACTTGAACTTATTTAACTTCTCTCCTTTTATTGTGCCTAAGTACGCAGAGAGCACAGAGGAGCCAATAAGTGAGCTTTATATCATACTGTATATTGTATTAGGAATGTGCAGATTGCAGTTATATCCGCTGCAGTGATCCCATTGCAGCAGAAATGATAAGTGCATCTCCCCATTAAGTGAGACGCTGTGCACATTTACACACAAGACATAGCAGCTTAACTTCATTATTTAAATCCCCAGACATGCTGACAGGGTCAGTCAGTGTCTAATGTTGAATAATGTTCTGTATTTTTTCTGCACACACTGTGTGTGTTTTTGCGTCTATCAGTGAGAGCGTGCAAATGGTAGTCCCCTCCCAGAAGTTGCATCAAGGTGCTGCTGCAGCTGCGCCCTCTCAAGCCATTAGTGGAGTATGTGTGTGTGCAAATGAACCTATAAACCAAATGCATAAACAGTCAAAAATTTACAGTGTTTACCTGGCTAATGGTTAACTGTTGACATCCCCACACAGTATATTTGGTTAAGTCTATGTTGATGTGCTCTGTATTTATTGTCTTTTACACATGGAGGATCACATTAGTTTGTCACTCCTAATGTTCTTACAACTGCTTGTCCTTCACAAATGTTTAATGTTCGGACTTGTCCCCCTAACGCACATACTTTCTCTACCTTTCCCTGTCTCCAATGCAGGAGGATTTTCGGAATAAGGTTCAAGATTACATCAAGCACTATGCCAGATGATAGAAGCATCGGCGACCTGCATTAGCCTGCACCAACCAACCAAACTGCTCTACCTTGCCTCTGCTTATCTTGGCCAACGTCCCCCCACGTGTGTGAATCAACAGCTGACTCTTTGACTCTTACCACTCTCCTTCACAGCCCCACCCATGCCCTGCTGTTCACCTGATTGCAATAAACTCCACATTGCGGGAACAAAATTAAAAAAGAAAAAAAAATGATGCATTTAAAGAAAGACTTGCATTCAAAAAAAAATATGCTTTAATTATCCTAATCGATTGAGTGTTACAATGACCGCCATGTCTGTTCATTGTGACAAGGTTACTGTGTGACGCAGCCTCCGTGAGCTGTCCCTGAGCCTGTCGGAATTGAGCCATGGCAACGACTGGCAAAGGGTTCGATGTGATGATTCACCGGCACAAAAAAAATAAATAAATAGAAGGAAGACATGTTCAGCTGTTAAAATGTTGACGAATCAAGAGAAAGAATATCTGTTGCTATCAGTTCTCTGTTCCAGTGCCTGCTATGTTTGTGTCGCTAAGGAGAATATGCATGTGAGTTCACAAACACACACACACCCACACACACAAACACAGTGTCACATCCTGTAGTGAAAGGTAAACATACACACCGTACACTTGTCTATTACTCACACACAAGTTGGAAAGCCCCCAGCCCCACTAGACAGCATGTGAATGACCACATTGTCCCGTTCTGTTGTCATTCTTCTTGCATGTGCACACACACACACACACACACACTTAGATCCAGACCCTCTGTGCGTTTTCAGCTCCAGAGGGATAAAGTGCGACTACTAAAACCGCAGCCAAATGTATTGTACTGTTTTCAGTGTCACCTCCTCTGTGCTCCAAGTCCTCCTCTCCTCACTGTCCTTTTTTGTTTTTCCTCCATCCGTCTCTTGTTTCACACACACAGACACACAGTCGACCACATGTACGTTTTCAATGAGGATGGAGAGGTTGATTCATACTTACAGTGCAGTCATTAAGTACTGTGACAGTGACATTTGTGTGTGCTCGCTCTCTGTAGGTTTGAAATGAAACAGTGACTACAAGTTTAAAGGACTGATTCAAATTTAATTTCATGAGAGATAAACGGTGTAGGAATTATAGCTAGTCGTGATGAGATTTATCATCTGCAGCTCCCCGCAGCTTTGTAGAGAATAGTTTTCGTTCGTTTTGCTGTCCAGCCAACGGTTTAACTGTTTTGGTTCACTTCATTATTTAACTGTGTTGTTTTTGCATGCAGCAGACCGAACAGCTGGCAGTCACAGTTTGCAGCTAGCTGATGACACAGTTTGCAGCTAGCTGATGAAAACAGCAGAGCATTTAGCAGCTAAAGAGTTAGATATTTCCATCAGGAGTGGAATAAACCAAAAGCAGCTAAGCAAGAATTAATGTTGCACATATGTTTACCAGGTGGCCAGAAACAGGACTCGAAATAAATAATAACGTTACTCTGTAACTACTGGATGGTGTAAATAAGCAGCTGCTAACAAGCCAACAGAAATATGTCAGTGTTGGTCATAAAAAATCCTTACATGTAACAGATCCTACACCAGGGATACGCAACTTGCTTTGCCTGGGGGCCAAATTTGCAACTGAGAGGAGCTCAGGGGCCAGTTAATGAACAAAAATTACTATTATTTCTCAGATGAAATGAATGAATGAGGCAAATAAATTCAGTCACAGCATCCCCGCATAGATTAGGTGTGCATAGGGGTCTTTCTAGGATTTGAGGACAGTGGGGAATTCTCCCAGACCTCTGTTGGCAGATGCACTTTAAAAAAAAATATATATATATATATATATATATATATTGATGCTTTTCTTATGCAGTCTGGTATCTTATTTACGTTTAAAGTAAAAAAATATCCCAATTTTAATCAATTTATTATCAATGTGAATTCGAAAATGGTTGGCGGTCCACCTGGCACCCAGTTAAGGGCCAGATTTGGCCCAAGGGCTGTAAGTTGGGTATCACTGTCCTACACTGTTTACCCATCATGGATGTGAACACCTTAAAACACTCCTGCAGCTAAAAGTCAGCACTTTAACTTCAGTTCTTGTTTCATATCATTGTCATTGTGCTGCAGTAGGCTACAGAAAAAAAATCCATTTCACTGTCCCAAGACTTTGTGACGGCACGGTACGCACCTTGTCATTGTGGTTGCTGTGGGAGATTTCCCAGGCTAACATGCAAAGTGTGTCTTTCTGGAAGGAAAGAACTCCATTGTCTCTTTCTCTTTGTGTGCATGGCCTGTATGTTTTCACTGTCTGGATATGTTTGCATAAAGGCAGTTAGGTGGCAAGCTAACTAGCTAGAGGGCGGGCTAGCAGCAGGTAACACGCTAGTGAGTGATCTTACTAGCTAGCTAGGCAGCCACTGAGTGGGTGGCTTTCAGTTGGTGCAAGGGACTCCTTGTTTTCATCACGTATGAAAACGCTGGAGGTGTTGCACTTCTTGCACACTGGACAGGTTCAGAGGACTGAAATAAGCTGCTCACACTAGTTGGCATGCTTACTGGTGGATTAGCTCACTTGCTAGCATGCTTATTAGCTCACTCGGCAGCTTGTTAGTTTGCTAGTGAAGTTGTGTAGGTGCTGCTATTCCACTGCCGTTGTGGATTTTGGCCATAAAGTGCATGTTCATTTTGTGTGTGAAAATGAAAGAGAGGCTGTCACTCAGTTAGCCAGTGAGGGTGTGGTCTGCGTATGTTAGTGTGCGTGTGTGTGTGTGTGTGTGTGTGTGTGTGTGTGTGCGCGTGTTTTGCTCGGCCCTGGCTAGCATTGTGCCTCCAGTTTGAGTTGTATCTCTGAACGCCAACACTGTTCTCACTCCATTCAGCTTTGTGTTTGTGTTCACACATCTGCATGAGGCAAAGTCTGTGTAATCTGCCAGTGGTGCATTTACTAAGGATGTCAGACATGTAGTTGAAGATTGAAATTTTATGTCTGAGGTGTGTGTGCGTGTGTGTTTGTGTGTAAAGATCGAAATTATGTGCGTGTTGACCGTGTGTGTGTGTGTGTGTGTGAGCGTATGTGTGTGAGCAGTTTAAGTATGACATGTTGAAATGATGTGACCTGTTAGCATGCTCTGGTTCCACTGCTCCTCTTTTTTTGTTTGTTTTTTGTTTGGGTTTAGTTTTGTTTTTCTGGCCCAGGGTTTAACAGCTCAAATAATCATCATTTTCTAAGTGAAAGTAAACAGAACAACAGACGACACTGGCTTCTGCTAAAATAAAGGACCTGAGAATATGACAGATACCAGGTCCATTTAAAGGAAATGTGAACGTGGGCGTTCCGTGGTATTTTCCAGCATGGTGTTGGTCCACTTGAACCGTGAAGGCCAATGTAACTGCCTGTTACTATGAAGCCATCCTGTGTAATCGCCATGACGATTAAGTGTCATGGTAGTAGTTGCCTCCAGGATATGGCAGCCCAATACGCTGTACTTAATCTAGCCTTACTAATACTCTGACTTGTCATATGTCCTTTAGTTTGGCAGTTAGCAGTGTTATGGGGTTTTTTTGGGGTTTTTTTTTCCCAGGATCCTTTTGGGAAATGTCTCTGCTTGGGCTAACTCCATCTTTGGGCCAGGGGAGAAGATTAACAACCTGTTCTTCTTCAAATCCTCAACTTTTCTTTCTCAGATTGTATATCCATTTTTTAAGATATATTAAAGAGAATATAAATAAAACTAATGCGTCTTGTTTGGTTCATTGTGTGGCCCTTTCACTAACAGTTGACTATCAGCATTGCAAGATAAAAGTTTCAGTAAGATAAAACTATTTTAGAACTACAAATAAATTTTAATTACCATTTAATGTGCCATCTTTTTTCTCCATTCATCATTTGGTTGACATAATATCAGAAAATAGTTTTAAATGACTCATCTTCAACCTGTTTGACCAACAGTCCCTAAAGATGCGGATTAAGGAGGATGAAGGACACCTGCTGCAAGTGGACTTTGTGGATTTATTCACTGAATGCAGCAGCAGATTAAAACCACCTGACACATCCACTTATCAGCATTCTGTCTCTTTTCTCTCTGGAGTCAGGACAGTAGAACTACAAATTTGTAAAGAGATTTTTTTTTTTTTTTTATCTTAGTTAAACAGTATGTATTTTGCCATGCCAGTGGTGTGGCTCAAGGGATAACAACTGGATGAATACCAGATGTTGAATCCTAATGCCTTTGATGATCCCTGGACTTTTCATCTAGCCCCTGAGATCTGAGCAAAAGCAGTCCACTGATGAAGGCTATGTGATGTGGCTAAAAGCTCTAGAACAAATGCAGTAAGTAGACCTTGAGATACTTTTTTTTGTCAAAGTCCCATTGTTACAGTATTTTCATGGGTTTTATTCATTCAGTGGTCACCTGTTTCTGTTACACTACATTTTTAACATTTGGTATATTTTACAGATATTTTAAATATACCTGTGTTGCTGGCATGCTGTTGGTAGCAGTACAGTGACAGTCTATCCCTCTGCTCTTCACTGACCTAGAAGTAAGGTACACTTAGCCAGGGGTTGGGTACATCTAGCATGACATCACCAGACCAAAGCGCAAATGCAAATTAGTCTAGAAGGTCTCAACTCTTATTTCAGTTTCCAAGGGGTGTTATCAACAGGTTATCAACATATGATGTGTGGTACTAGGGCTCAGTGGCTACTGACTAGGTCTGCCTAATGTAGGTGACCAGTCATAGCAAATTAGGGCAGGAGTGGTGAAAGCAATAACACCTGAGTGATGGAAAAATGTAAGAAGACTCCAGTGTGCAAAGATGAGCTGGTTTATTAAACTCTTAGTAAATTTTGTCTCAAACATGCCCCATAGATAAGCGGTTGTGATTGACCAAGCATGTCTTGGGCCAACTGGGAATCTGCCCCAAGTGGAGGGGGACCAGATGCATCTGCCAGAGCAAATGAAACATGAGCTCACAGATCCGGCAGGTTCCCAGCCAAAGGTACATCCACATGCAAGCACACATTATTTAACCCCATTCAACAACTGTCAGCCACTCACCCATTTGACTTGGCTGAGGAACACAATGCACACATCTGCCAGTCACACACACAGCCCGGTGTTGGAGGAAACACAGTCATCCTGTACACTCGCCCTTTGGCTATACTTACATATGAATGTCTTGAGAGCGTGTGTGTGCAGTGACAGCTGTCAGACATAGCCAGGTAATGAGATGGCTGAATGCTGTAAATCTTCGAATGTCATGGTCACAATACGCCTACCTGCTGAGCCAAAATACATGCGGAATCAAGTCATCTCTAACTAGCCTCACTTTACTGGGGAGTAAGTGAGAAAATAATGAGGAGCAAAAAAAAATCTTGTCCATACAGGGTTCCTGTTGACACACCTGCCAGCCACATTACGGAAGACATTAATGGGTTTGAATGATGGGCCATTTATCACGCAAATTGACTGCAGTTATCACTGCCATAACCTGGGAGCTGTGTGATTGGTCAAAGAGGACAGTTTTGCAGCTTGAATTCAAATGTGTGTTGTATCTGTTTCTGATAGCGATAAAATATCATCTTCGGCTCCTGTGAAACTGAGAATAGATTTTCCTTGGAATGAGAGTTTGAAGAGAATGACCTTTTACAAAATACAATGTACAAGTTACGCACGGAATAAAAGTACAAATACATTCAAAGTATCTTTAGAAATATCCATATTCTAAGGTAAGTGGTGAGATTTCTGAGCTACAAAAGCTGATTCAATTGAATAAAATAGCACAGATACTCTTCTACTGCAGATTCTACTGAAGGCTTTGTACAGTGAACTGCTGTAATTGCCATCCATCTCACTGTGATTGACAGTACACTCATCTGGCCTACGCCTTTTATCTTATAACTCATCCCCTTGGTCATTTCCTCATAATCTCAAGGGGAAATGAAATCAAGATGAAGCATTCAGTACTGCAAATTTATATTTACGGTATCATGTGGTTTATTAATTCCTCTGGATTTTCATTCAAAGGATGATGTAAACATAGTTTAGAGAATATGATGGACAGAGCTGACAGAAGGGTGGGACTCTAATTACTGCTTCAGCACCATAGACAGCACCATGGATTTGTCAATACACAGCACAGTCAGGCTACAGGTATTTCAGGGCCATGGTCAGGGCCACAGTTTCTAACTTGCACAAAGGATCAGTGATTCAGGCAGACTAGACTAACATATTCAACTAAACATCCCCTCAGTCCCTCCACTCTCTGCTACTAGGAGATGGAGAAGGGAGATGGCAGGTTGACACGGGGGATGCAATTTGGTCATTTTGCTAAGAGTCTGTCCATTCTTGATTAAAACTCTGTTTCTGAAATTACTTTATAAGCTGAGTAGCATCTTGTGAAGTTATTTATAAGGCATGCAATAGGTTGGTTATAGGTCTGGGCTCAGATGGGATGGGGTCTGGGTTTGAAGCAGGACTGTGGTCTGCTTATTAGTGACCTCAGAGGATATGGAGAGAGATGGTAGATTAAGAAGAGGGATTCACTTTGGTAATTTTGCTAACAAAATAGATGGCGTGCCCCTCATCGCCCTTAAATCACTCAGTGCAAGAGCAGTAAGACTGCATTAATATGACCTGCGAGTCCCGAGTGGTGAGGAAAGGGCAGGCGATTAGTGGAGAGGTTTCACATCTCCTATTTAGTGTATAAGAGCAGTTCCTATCAGGAGGATGGTAGAGGGTGGTGCTACTCCAAATCAACCATGCTCGCACATCATTTGTGCCTACAAACATTGCACTGTTGAACAAACTGTTGACAAACTGCACCTTATGATGCATAGAGCACTTTAATGAAATAGGTTTGTAAGAATGGTGAGGTGCTCTCTCTGTAGTTGATGTTTATTTATTTTTGCAGCATAGGGCCACAGGCTGGAGTCGTACCCGGGCCGCTGCGGCAACAGCCTTGTACATGGGGCGCCTGCTCCATCCACTAAGCCACTGATGCCCCGTGTTATTATAGCTTTATGCTTATTTATCAGACAATTGCTGTGTGGTACATGATGAATTCTGAAAGGACCAATATCTGTCTATCTAGCTAGCGAACTAGCTAACACCGACTTTCAAACAAAGACCGACTTTCACCTGAGAGAGCTGTGTTCAAGTCCTAAAGATTCTAAAGCCAGACCCTGTTCTTTTTTCCTAGACCTAACCGTGTTTTTGTTGCCTAAACCTAACTATGTGCGTTTGCTGTTGAAGGAAAAAAAATGTCAGTTCGCTGCGACATAGTGCGTTTATTTTGAAAGAGACTGTATGTTAATGTTACATTTCTTGTGAAAATGAAAGTGTGTCTTGTAAGAAGAGAACTTGACATTTTGTTCCAGAACGTCAGCAACCAATGCACCCGGGGTACCTTGCATGTTGTATGTGGATGTGGTAAGTCCAGGGCTTGACGCTAACTTTGTTCCGAAGGAGCACATGTGTTCCTAAGTTGAAAAAGTAAGGAGCGCACAAAGAACTTTAGGGGCACAATGTAAATTGATCAAATAATGTGTTTTCCTTAATAAACGTGATGCAAATAGACATTTACAAGCAAAATTATTTAATGAATTTGTATACAAATGTACAGAAAGGTAAAATCATCAAGTTTTGAAAAAGTATTGCAATTTAATTTTGTCTTTAATGTTATTATCTTATATATATTATCTTTGCAATATGATTATCTTATATAATGTTATTACTTTCCTAAAACATTCTCCAGGTCCTCTGAAACTCTGCAGGACTTAAGCCTCTTTCACACAGAGCTTTCGCGGCGCCCACCGCGGGGTAGGGCGCAGAGGACAGGATTTGGGGGAGTACAGGCTCGTTCAGGAGCTACAGCTCCATGGTGACCGCTTTCTGGTCTACTTCAGGCTCTTCTCTGCTATTGGACGCGCGGCGCCGAGGTGTCGTCACAGCGCATTGCAGTGAAATTAAAAAAATTTCAATTTTCAATTTCAATTCAGCTCGGCAGCAGAGCGGAGCGCTCTTGTGCTGCGGTAGCACATACACAATGAATGGGTTCGTCGGCGGAGGTCTGCGATTGCGCGCTCTGTGTGAAAAGGGCTTTATTTCCACCCTGCCCAGCAGCGGTACCATGGTGAATGGTCCCTAAAGGCCTCTACACATGATCAGCTGTAAAACTGCTTTGCGCTGGCTGTCCCATTGTTTGTCTATGGAGAGGGCAGCAACGCCTGACAAAGCGGCACTGCTACCCTTGGCGTCGCGCACGATATTCATTGTGCCGACAGTGGCTTAGAAAACTGCCCATAACCATGTCACACAGGGAAGAGAGAAGAGGGAAGGCGGCTGGAGTTCCCCCAACATTTGCGGTTAAATTATCAGATTTTTTTATTGACAAAAATATAGGCTGCTTCGGCTGATTTTTTTATGCGCACATGAGCCCCTAAATACTTTTTACAGTTCGCACACACCTATTTTTAGTCGCAAATGCGAGTGAAACGCTCGCACTGTCGAGCCCTGGGTAAGTCCATGACCAAAACGTCAATATTTGGCGAGGTCGGAGTGAGAATGTGTTGGTTATTCATAGACAAACTCTTGAGGCACAGGTGGGATAATATGGGATAAGAATATCCAGTTTGGGACCTTAGAATTGCATCTCTGCTATTTGCAGATGATGTGGTTTTGATGACTTCATCGGACAGTGATGTTCAACATGCACTGGGGCAGTTTGCAGCCGAGCCTGAAGTGGTCAAGATGAGAGTCAGTACCTCCAAGTCGAAGGCTATGGTTCTCTGCTGGAAAACTCTGGATTGCTCTCTGAGTTGGGGGTGAGGTACTGCCCAGAACAAAGGATTTCAAGTATCTCAGGGTCGCGTTCACGAGTAGAATGGAGCGTGAGATGGACAAGCAGATCGGTGCAGCACCAGCAGTCTTATGGGCCTTGTGCCGATCCATTGTGCTGAAGAAGAAGCGGATCCGGAAGCCAAAGCTCTTGATTTACTTGTCCATTAGAGGTTCTCTAGGCATGTCCAACCAGTAGGATGCCTCTGAGGTAGACCCAGAACACCTGGAGGGAGTGTATGTCTCTTCTAGCCGAGGAACACCTCGGGATTCCCCAGGAGGAGCTGGAAAGTGTTGCTGATGAAAGGGACATTTGGAATGCCTTGCTTAGATTGCTGCCCCGCAACCCCGGGTAAGTGGAGGATAACTGGATGGACCATCATCATCCGGTCTGATTAAACTGAGTGTGTGTGTCTGATAGAGAGTGGAGAAGGGTCAAGAGTCACATCCAGAGTGCCTTCTTTTCTGTCTTGCCCTTTTTTAAATGCACTACAAAGTGGAGAAGAGTCTCAACAGGGTCATTATGTAGCTGTACTTATCCTCTCACTTTCTGGTGACATGCAGATCAGGTTAATGTTATGGCAGATACCCTACTTCTATTTTCCTTTCTTTTTTCTACTCTACTGTTGTAAAGACAGTAGCATTGTTCCTAAGCTCTTTCATTTCATTCCTCCTTTATCTCCTCCTCTCCTACAATTACATGTTCATCGGCTGTAGTAAAAAGACCTAGAGCACACTTTAATAAACAACATCCTGGAGTAGAACAACTGTTGTGTCCCAATATACCTACAAATATATGGCAGGTTAATCTGAGTGTCTTGTGTGCATGTATGGAGCATGATAGGGAAGTCAGAAATACTATATGTCAGTCAGCCCTGAAGCCAGACATTAGTAAGAGATGAATCAGATGTCAGAGGTCCCTCTTTGTTCCTTAATTCACCATATATGTGTGTGCACACAGTATATGTGTGTTTGCGAGAGTGTGTCTTCTCCTTTTGTCTGTCTGTGTGTTTGTTGTGGTGACCTGGTGGGCGTTCGGTGCCAGTTGCTCATTTCTCTCCTGCTTCTCAGTCTTTCCTCTCCCATCGCTCAGCTGTATGCAAACTTCATCTCATCCGCCACGCTGGCTGATTCTAGCTCTTTCCAAGCTGCACCTCATTTCTGCAGCTCTTAACATACCTATTGCTTCTGACTAAAATGCCACTGTGGAACCACCCTAGCAGAGAGTACCAAAGGCAGGAAATGTATAGGAAAAATATTGGGGTCCAGGTCAGAAATTGCTTTACTTCCCATCACTGGATTGAGAAGTGATGAGGTCCTGAAGGTTAATGGTAGGGAGAAGTCAGGTGGATATTGCTTAGAAAATTATGGTCCCACGTGATATTGATGCCAGCTATTGTTGCTGTTCTGTTTTAGACAAAGGAACATGTCAACTTTTTGCTGGAGCCAGACATTTACCCTTTCTGAACTTATTCTATGTGTCATGAGCTCTTTTCAAACATTACCGAAGTCTGTTAAAGTAATGGCGTTGAATCATTCAGACAAAGGAAGCTGTTATATAAATGGTCTTTATGGTTTCATTCGGACTTGTCAGGATCTTCATGGAAAGAGTGGTAGCACCTCTGGATAGCAGCGGTGAGTTAGATATACCACAGTGAGCAGTGAACAGCATTATGCACATCCAACACATTATGCACGCCCACAGCAGCATTATGCAGACATAAAAGAGCACTATGGGTGCCAAACAGCACACATCTAGCAGCATTATATACATTGACTTAGCTTCAAAAAGTTTTCTCACCAGATGCCACAGTCTTTGAGACTGTCAGTATAATTAGAAGCACATATAGTCGTTTGTCTGCGTTGTGTTGTGTCACTGCAAGCAGGAAATCTGAATGTAATTAATAAATGCTAGAATCCATAGATATCAATCATAAAGATTTCTTTGTTTATGGGTTTATGTGTCTACAATGAGACGTCATCATGACGCCTTTAATGAGAACACATTTCTTATATGAGAACACATACAGTTGTAAACTGCAGCGGTGCATGGCTCAGTCTATCATGACTGAGCCCTTTTCAGACATATTAAAGTGATGGCTTTGTGTCATTCAGTCAATGGAGAACATTATGTAAATGTTCTTAATAGCTTTGTTCAGACCTGACAGGTTCTTTATGGAAAAAGTAGCAGCACACCTGAATAGCAGTCGTAAATTGGATAATAATATTGCCATGGAAGAGGAATGCTTTTGGTTTTCTCACAGTCTGCATAACTGAAGACTTAAATAATGTTCGTCGTGAGGGGATGCTGATCTGGTTACTGTTGTCGTGGAAAGAGTTCAGAACTCCTACAAGGTCCGACATACTAAGGTTACTGTTGGAGCCTTTATGTAAAAGTGACCTTATCAGACACAAAACCAACATGTTGATTTCCATCTAACAATGTGCATGTCAATGGGGCTTACTTACAGCTATAGTAGAAGCTGTAAATGCTGCCTGGATCACTTCTTCTGTGAAGCAGCTGCATGTGATAAAGCAACCCAAGGACAGCTAACCTTGATCTTAAGTCAGAGGTTGTGTCTTTTTATCTGCATTTGTACAGCCGTGTCCAGGTGTCTCCATGTCTGTATGTGCAATGAATGGGCAGATATGTGCAGGCCCACACGTGTCCATGTATGTTCCACAGTGTGTGTCTCAAACAGTAGGCGCCTCTCCATTTCCTGTGTTCCGCTTCAAAGCCTGCCCACATGCTCGCTCCAGCCGTGGGAGGCATTTCATTGTTCTGTGAGATTAGCTTGGCAGGCTGCAAACAGTAATACATTTAGTCATGCCAACTTTTACAGAAGCAAAAACAATGAGTACATTACTGTAATTAAATAAAGCTGCATTTCCACTCTTATTGCTTTGTTGAATTGGAACAAATGTTAATGTCGGACGAACATGCACTTTTGACATTATTACCAATGGTTTTGGAGATCATGCCCCTGAGTGATGGATGGGAGGCCCTGATTATTGACATGCATGAATTACATCACAAGGCACAAAACTTATCCACTTGGAACAAAAAGCAACAAGTTGCACATCTGAATCTTATTTAAGTTTCAAACATACTACTGTGAAGACTGTACAGTATTACGCATATCTAACTCACTATGCACACCCACGACATCATAATGCACACATAAAAGAGCATTATGGGTGCCACACAGGATTGCACACATCCAAGGGCGTTATATAGATTGACTTAGTCCATCACTTGTTGCTGAAAAATACTGCTCTGTTGTTTAAATTTAAACCACGGATATGTAACATTTGTACATTATTATGTAGCAGATACATTACAACAGTGTTCTGGTTAATGTATGAGTAGGTTTAGGCACAAAATCCACTTAATTATGGTTTGGGAAAGATTGTGTTTTGGCTTAAAATACCCAGTTTTGGTGCCATGATTGCTGCTAGAAAAGCAGTGTTGGCTTACTAATAAACAGGTATTGCTACCAGGTATTCCACCCCCCATCCCTTTCACCTCCTGATGGCAAAGTCAGCAGCTCATATAAATGTAATCAGACCCATGTCACATTAGAAAAATTCATATGATACATATGATATGGACAGACACATACACATACAAAGCTAACATTTTACTCTGGCAGCTGGGCTGGATGAAACACAGAAGAGCTGCTTTCTCTGCCAGCTTGAATGTGACCTTTTTTAAGGTACACTATGCAGAAATTGCTATATTTGCGTTTATTTCAGCACTGTGTCTACCATTTTCATAGATTGCTTCGGACGCATGCTGCTTACAGTTTGGCACCTGGTCACTATCTTTTCGTAAAATCCCAACCTCACCTGCACGCTGTGCCCAGAAATGTCCGGAAACATGAAAAAATAAGGAAATACAGGTAGAGGGCAGAGTCTCTGCAGACAGATACACTGTCACACACCATGAGAGGGTCATAAGTGATGATTACGCAGGATTACTTTTGTATGAGCCAATTATGGTCTCTTAGAAAAATCCTGCATAGTATACCTTTAATGTATAGAAAGGCAAGTTTTTGTGTGAGACAGTGGCTATTATTATAGAGCTCTACCTGAGAGCACATTTCTTTTCTCACAGACAGTACATACTGTATCTTTGCAGCACAAAATTGATGCAGCAGTGCACGGCTCAGGGAAGGGAAGAAATTCTGAAAGAATTTATGAAAGATGGTGAAGAAATTACATTTAGAAATATTGCACTTACTTAATGTAAATTTAAAAAAAATGCATGTGAGTCACTAAACTTAATTTCAGTATGATCTCAAATCATCTGAAATGAAAAAGAAAGTTTCCTTTTTCTTCACTCTCCTGTGAACTCTTAACAGAGATAGCTCTATAAAGTCACCTGTGTGTATATGTTGCTGTCAGCTGCATCCTACAACAATGACCTCATGAGCAATTTCTGAGGTTTCATACATTTGCTTGTTAATTAGTTTCAAAAGGCAAAGTAATCCCAACTGGCTCCCTCTAACATCCTCCTACTGTGTTTATGAACCCAGTGGAGGATACTGCAATCAGTAGAGATAATGTTTTTTGACAGAAAATGAAATGGGTTGGTGAAGTCACTGAAAAGGCAGACTGTTAATCTATCTGTTGTTTATTAAATGGGCAGTTTATTTTTGATGGCAGCGTTCACAGAGAATTCATGAGTTCACACAGTGCAGAGAAGATGTGGAGGACAGGATGATGATGGACATATCAGTATCCAGAGTTTTCTTGTAAACAGTAAAATTAGCTAGATATTAAAAATAAGATTTTTTAATAGCTAGCAGTTTTTTTTCTTCTTTGCCTTTTTTTGGTGCATTTCTTTGCACTGTTCATTGACAACTTCTTTAAATTTAACTCAGCTGACTGAGGACTTTCACATTTTTAAGTTCAACCAATCAGACTTTGTCATGACCTCTGGGAGCAACGCAAATGCCAGAATAAACATCTGCATTTGAAGTAGTTATGTTAAAAATGTACATTTCTTTACATTTCAGTTTTTATGTAGAGACAACTCTGTGGTTAATGTGTGGTTATGTTAAAGGGATAGTGCACCCAACATGAAAATTCACCCACTATCTACTCATCCTCATGCCGATGGAGGATCAGGTGAAGTTTTAGAGTCCTCACAACACTTGTGGAGATCCAAGGGGAGAGGAGGTAGCAACAAAACTCCACCTAATGGGGGTTTATGGCACCCCAGATTCAAACATCCAAGAACACACAATTGAAACCACAAAATATCCCCATACTGCTCATCCGTAGTGATCCAAGTGTCCTAAAGCCCCAACATAAAAAGTTGTTTGGAAAAATGTCATTTGAACTCTGTTTTTAGCCTCATTGTAGCCTGTAGCTCTAACCGAGAGGTTTTTGGACGTTTGAATCTGGGGCGCCATAAGCCTCCATTAGGTGGAGTTGTGCTGCTACCTCATCTCCCCTTGGATCTCCGCAAGTGTAGTGAGGACTCTAAAACTTCACCTGATCCTCCATTGGCATGAGGGTGAGTAGATAATGGGTGAATTTTCATGTTTGGGTGCACTATCCCTTTAAGTCACAAAAACCACTTGGTTGGGGTTGATGGTGCAGTGCAGTGGTCAGGAGTTTGCATGTTCTCCCTGTGTTAGTGTCGGTTTTCTCCAGGTGCTCCGCTTTCCTCCCACAGTCCAAAGACATGCAGGTTAATTGGTGACTCTGAATTGCCCATAGGTGTGAATGTGAGTGTGAATGGTTGTCTGTCTCTATGTGTCAGCCCTGTGACAGTCGTGCGACCTGTCCAGGGTGTACCCTGCCTCTTGCCCAGTGTCAGCTGGGATAGGCTCCAGCCCCCCCACAACCCCCAACAGGATAAGCGGTCACATAAAATGAATTAATAACACCCACTTTTGTTGGTCTTGAACAGTGGGCTGCTGTTACGTCTGTTACTATGTTAAATAAATTCATGTAATTACTCTTAAGACCTTCTTTCAGTTACTTACTCCCGATTAGCTTTATGTATTACCTCCTCCTCCCTTCTTTCCTTCCCCTCTCTGTCTCTTGAGACAGGCCACTGTCCTTTGAGTGCTGAGCGTGAGACTGATCTGATGAAACAGCTTCATGTAACTGAGAAGATAAAATAGTGCTGCATGACTCACAGATACATCCATACACCTACAATATGTGCTTGGTGATTTGTTTTGTTTGTTTGTTTTTCATAACATAGATCATGCTGACATGGAAATGATAGAGAGTGGACCAAATCAACTAACAGAACTGATCCCACAGTTTCACAAGCACAGGGACGAGATTTTTTTTTTTATTGTTGAGCCAACTGGAAACTCAGATTAGTTAATCTACTTTTTTGGGCAATTCTTTTTGGTGTCTCATCTCTCAGACTGCCTGCTAGCAGAATAAGATGCTGCTTTGGGTTCCTCTGGGAAATTGTGAGCAAGACAGAAATACACCAGAGACTTTTGGGAACAGGAGGAATTGAATTCTGACATACGTACAGAACACTGAAAATAACATGCATTAATACTACCAGTGGACATCTGTGAATGACATTATGACGTCTGCTGGGGACATCAGGAGGAGGCGAGTGGGAGCACTTACTGACATTAGCCACTCAGTTGCATCTTGTTCCACCATAACTTCCGCCATTGTTTTTTTTTTTTTTGTTAATCTCCAGCATCTTCTTCATTTCCAACTTCACAGCGAGAGACAAGATGAACTGTGGTTGCAGGAAACAAAAAACAAAAAAAAGTATTCCCCATTAAGTGTAGTGATATTTTCTTGTCCTCACAGGGGAACTTTTTATGTCGGCTCACAATGGGGAATGACTGTACCGGGGAATAGCAGCACTTTTTACTGCGAAAAATACCAATAACATCTTCTAACACACCCAGACGTGTTCCAGCAGGAATCTGATCCAAAATCCAGGAAAAATTTACAACATCAGCAACAGAGACAACATTTCCCTGACGTTAGCTTGTAGCTTCATTTAGCAGTGTGGGCTCCATAACGTGGAGCAGATGATGACATAAAAAAATCTGCCTTGCTTTGATTTCAGCTTGTAACCAGAGTAGGAAAAAGTTTGGAAACAAAATATTCAGAACGAAGCCTAAGATTTTTGCTCACAAGGGTAACTTCTACATGTCATTATTTTAAACTATGATCATGTTTAATATGAACATCCTTCATTGTAACTTAATATATGACACAAAATATGGAAGAGCATCATAGGTCCCCATTAAACAATTTATCTTTAAAATAAGTCCCATACTAATGGAAATTATACAATATGATTCAAAGTGCCTGAACAATTAAAGGACCAGTGTGTAAGATTTAGGAGAATATATTGGCAGAAATGTAATATATTATAATAAGTATGTTTTCTTTAGTGTTTAATAACCTGAAAATAAGAAGTGTTGTGTTCTCCTTACCTTAGAATGAGCTATTTATATCTACATAGGGAGCTGGTCTTAGTTTGTGGTCATGTTTCTACAGTAGCCCAGAACGGACAAACCAAACACTGGCTCCAGATAAGGCTATTTGCGTTTATGTGTCGCCCACTGTTCTAAGAAGCCCAACCGCAATGTGCAGCACTGGAGTTAGATTGATTTGTAACATGAAACTGCTTTAGTCAGTGTTTTTACCGCTTTCTATCACCAGGTCTGTTTGTTTTGGAAAGGAACAGACCTCTGTGGATAATTCAACTCACGATAAAAAAACCTCCTGAACGTCTGGATCAGAAAACAGTGAGCGCACGTTAACTTATGAAAGAAAAGGGTGAGCACACAATAGCATGTTGTGGGAGTGTATTTAGCAATTCTAGTCTAAACAAGTGGTTCCCAACTGGTCGGCCACGGGGTCTAGTTTTCTCCGTAGTCATTAGGTACACACACTTTAATATATCCAGCATCATACTTGCATTCAGCCATGCGCTCAGGCTAGTTTGCTGTCTCTGTCAAGTAGCTGTCTGTTAGTCATTTATGAGAGGTCTGTGCAGGAAATTTGTTGTACTTAAAAATTAAGTGTGTTTTCACAAACTTGACATGTTTTCTAGTCACTTGCAGTCCATTCAAAAAGGACTCACAACCCAGTTTTGGACCACCACCCACCAGCTGGGAACCACTGGTCTAAAGTAACATCTGCATTTCCAGATCACGTGACATGGTTGAAAACTCCAGAACAGCTGCTAAATGGACCACATTGCGTAAAGTCTCATTTTATTTCAGATGGTACAAATAACATTTCATATTAACCACGAGATCTGATGCTGGAATAACTTTTGATGATGTCATAAAAAGCAGACAATATTTGAACTATAAAAGAAGAAAGTGAGGGAACAAGGTTCCTCACATCTGTCTTTCCCCTCTTTCGTCTTCGGACCCCGTTTCACATCACAAATGTTGTATCCCTCTCCAAAGAGAAGCTTCCGTTTACTTTCTCTGCCTTGATTATCAAGGCAGAGAAAGTAAACGAGCAGGTCTGTTTATATCAAGTTGATATAAACAGACCTGCTCTTATGATTTGCAGCTGAGACATACTGTACAGAAGCAACAGGGCGTCTGTCAGAGGGAGAAACACATAAGGCAGGAGGTTAGTGATCTGTGGATTAGTCTTCAAAGACCAGACTCAATTAATCCAGATGAAAATTACAGCCGAATAAAGCCCCTGTGTATTTTTAGTGTGGTATCTGGTACAGGCTCAAGCATCTGCCTGCAGTTCAATTCAATTTGAAAATCTCAAATGTCATGCATGCTGTTGCTCCTATTAAAACTAAAACTAAGACAACCTTGAGCCAACAGAAAACACCATGGAGGAACACTATGATGGTAAAGGCCTTAAAAACAGAGTGCAGGAAAGCAGAGCGTAAGTGGAGAAAAACTAAATTTCAAATTCACTATGACCTCTACAAACAAAGTCTTTGTAATTTCAACCATGAGTTATTCTGGGTTAGACAGCAATACTTTTCAGAAATCATTAGTAAGGACATCAATAATACTCACACTTTGTTTGCTATGGTTGATAAGCTTACTAACCACCCAAATCAGATAGCTCCAGAACTTCTCTCAACAGATAAATGCAATGAATTTGCTCGCTATTTTAGTGAGAAAAAAATGTAATCCACAAGGTACATATCAGCACAAATCAGCAAAATTATAAAATTATAAATGATGCAACTCCTAAAACCACCCAGGAATAACTCAACAACCTTGTCAGAATTTAATACAGTTGACCTTAAAACTATAGAGGAAATGGTTCAGCAGCTTAAACCATCAACTTGCTGTCTTGACACTATACCATCTGACTTCTTTAAAACTATTGTGATGTCTGTCTTAACTGATTTGCAGCAAATAATCAATTTCTCATTTCAGTCAGGCACTTTTCTTAAACCCCTAAAAGTAGCTGCTATTAAGCCACTCTTAAAAAAGAGAAAGCTAGATGTTTCCATGTTAGCAAAGTATAGACCTATCTCAAATCTTGAACTTTAATGGACTTTTTGACAAATTTCAATCAGGTTTCCAACCTCATCACAGTACAGAATCAGCTCTTATTAGAGTGCTAAATGATATAAGGTTGAACACTGACTCAGGCATGGTGTCAGTTCTAGTCTTATTGGATCTCAGTGCTGCATTTGACACTGTAGAGCACAGTATACTGTTGAACAGGTTAGAAACTTGGGCAGGACTCAATGTAACCGTTTTAAAATGGTTCAGGTCCTACTTGGAGAAATGTTATTTTGTGACCATCGAAAGTTATGAATCCAGTCGAATGGCTAGGACATATGGAGTTCCTCAAGGGTCAGTTCTTGGACTCCTTTTGTTCAGCCTATATATGCTACCTTTGGGTCAAATTCTACAGAACTTTAATGTTGACTATCATAGTTATGCAGATCACACACAATTATACCTATCACTGTCCCCAGATGACTACAGTTTAATAGAGTTGTAGTGTCACTGTTCAGAACAAATAAATAACTGGATGAGCCAAAACTTTCTTCAGCTAAATCACAACAAAACTGAGGTAACTGTCTGTGACAGTAAAGAAAAGCGGATTGCTGTTAGTAAATACCTTGAGTCACTGTCTTTAAAAACCGAAGACCAAGTCCGAATCCTTGCTGGGTTGATAGACTCACATCTGACCTTTAGCAGTCAAATCAAATCAATCAATCACCAAAACAGCTTTCTACCAGCTTAAGAACATATCCAGAGTGGAGGGTTTCATGTCCCAAACAGACCAGGAGAAGCTCATCCATGCTCTCATCTCCAGTAGACTTGACTATTGTAATGGTCTTCTGACTGGACTCCCCCAAAAAGAGCATTAAACAGCTGCAGCTCATTCAGAACGCTGCAGCTCGGGTTTTGACCAGAACGAAGAGATCGGATATTTCTCCAGTTCTGAAGTCTTTACACTGGCTACCAGTCAGCTATAGAATAGAATTCAAAGTTCCGCTACTGGTCTACAAATCACTTAATGGTTTAGGTCCAGAATACATTAAGGAAATGTTAATGGAATATAAACCCAGTACGGCTCTGAGATCTACGGACTCAGGTCAGATAGTGGAGCCCAGAGTTCAAACCAAACACGGTGAAGCAGCATTTAGCTGTTATGCTGCACACAAATGGAATAAGCTACCAATAGAACTGAAGTCAGCCTCAAATGTGAGCGTTTTTAAATCAAGGTCAAAAACACTCCTCTTCTCTCATGATCAAGCTCTTTTAAAGCACCTTTACATTTTTATCTTTCATTTGCAATGCATGCTCTTTTAGTCATTCTAAAGTAAATTGTTGTTTTATGCTGTATTTTAATAAGCTGTCTTTTTGTTTTTCTGCTCTTTTTTACTGCTTTTAATGCTGCACTGGTACAACGCATTGAGTAACCTTGTGTATGAAATGTGCTATACAAACAAAGCTGCCTTGCCTTGCCCATTACTTTAATAGTGCAGCCCCTGGCAAAGTGTTTAAAGATTCTGTCTGCGTGCATGTAACAGTTGGTTATATTACCTCATTTAGTGCACACATTTTATGTAGACTGGAGAGTAAATGTAGCCATTAAGACATTGCTCTAGTTTTGATCTTAAAAAGTTTCAGTGCAAGTGACCCAGATAGACAGGGTTGATAAGTTGTGTGTCTCTCTGTGTGATAAAACTCTAAGTGCTGTGAAAAACATGGAAACCGAATATGGCAATGTCAGATTTCTCTCAACCATTCTTTGGCTGCAAATGAATGCTACTGTAAAAAATAAAGATAAAATAATTGGAAAATGTAGAATGTTACCCCCTTCTGTTGTGAATGCTGAAAATGGTCACATAAAAATCCTTTAAAAAGGCAGCTAAAGGTGCGCAGGTAATAACACAGCTTCCCTGATAAGGATTACTATACATCACCATTTCAGAGGAGTTTAGAAACATGAATGGGGTCATGATGTTTCTGGAAGAACAGTTATGTACACTTTGGCACTGTAAGAACTGAGTCCGATGGTTATATGCTGTTTTAAGTGAATAAATAATTTCTTAAAAATTTCTTTTCATTCATGTAAGTGTTTTGCATATTTCTTTTTATTCTGTACTGTTGGTTTCAGTGTTTCTTTAGTCAGTATTGTTGTGTACAGTTGCGACACTAACCCATAATATATATTATATGACTTTTTATAATACAATCTCTGTAGCTTCACAAACAAAAAATAGTGCAAGTTAGTGATATGACTTGTTTCACTGTTGTTCCACAATCTGAAATAACCATATCATCTTACTATATAATGACGAAAACTCTGTCTGTGGGTGTGTCTGTCTGTGTGTCTGTTCCATGTTTTTCTCCTCACTGACTTGGTCAATCCATGTGAAATTTGGCACAGTGGTAGAGGGTCATGGGAGGATGTGAATGAAGCAGTATTACATCAATTGGCCAAAGGGGGGCGCTATAGCAACTGATTGAAATTGCAAACTTTGAATGGGCATATCTCATGCCCCGTATTTGCCTCAAGAACCCATAACTTCCGGTTATATAGATTTTCCACCATTTTGAATTTTTTGAAAAACACTTAAAGTCGATCTCTTCCTAGGAAGTTTGATCGATCTGCATGAAACTCGGTGAACATAATCTAGGGACCAATATCTAAAGTTCCCTCTTGGCAAAAGTTGGAAAACTTACTAAAACTGAGCTTCTATAAGGCAATGAATATTGCGGAGGGCATGGCTCATCACATAAAGGTGTATAACATCTCAAGGGTTTCACCGATCACCACGCAACTTTGTAGGCATATGACCACACATAATCTGAGGGGACCCCCTCCATTATTGACCCCATCAAACAAAATGGGGGCGCTAGAGAGCTAATTTCTTATCTAGGCCTAACCGCCATATCGATTTTTACTAAACTTGGTAGATATGTAGAACAGGACGCCTCAAGGTGACTGGAGAAATTTAACTCTAATTGGCAACTGGGTGGAGCTATAACAACAGAAAAATGCTTAAAAATGGCTAAAGTATGACTGATCACTGTGGCCGGATGTTTGGATTTTTTTGATTTTTGGTATGACTAAGTCATGGTATGGTATGCTGTACATAATCACGGAAACTGTCAGTGTGTCATTCTGTCAGTCTGTCATTCTGTCTGTCCCACATTTTTCTATGGTCAATCTATGTGAAACTGCACATAGGAATTGAGGATTGGCATAGGTAGAAGGTGACAAAACTACCAATGGGTATGGACTAGTACTAAAACTAAAACTGTATGAGATCAACAAAATAGGCAAAATACTTTTTGCATCTTTGAGTCTGATCTCTCTGACCTCAACCCACTCACTGTCCTTGATTATTATATAATAATTAACATTTTGGTGGTTCATTGCTGCTGTCACAATATTTGCTGCCCTTGCAGTCATGTGTGGCTTCAGCATCCGTATCTCCTCAGGTTGCCTTTCTCCTCCATGAATAATTCACTGGGGAGAGTCCAATCTTTAAAAAATGAGTTAGCGTAGGTGTAAGGCTGATAGCAAACATCCTTAACCACATTACATTTGTATTATGATAGCATGGATTTTGGCATCACATCATGTACTTGTTATTAACCTATCATTTGTGCTAATGAAAAAAAAAGTGACAGTCAAGAAATGTCAGCACCCAAGGCCGTGAAGTGACATGTACATTATGGCTGAGAATTAATTTGCAGTTATTTTTACAACCCTGATTCCCAAAAAGTTGGGACAATGTGTAAAACTGAAATGACGAGAATGCAGTGACTGAAAAATTATTTTCAATTTATATTCAATTGAATACAGTTCATCTTAACGTTCAGATTGTTTGCTATTTGTTAGTAGGAGTTGTAGTTGGGGCAGGTGCATGTTTACCACTGTGTTACATCACCTTTTCTTTTAACACTCACTAAGCGTTTGGAAGTGAGGGCACTAACTGTTTAAGTTTTGAAAGTGAAATTCTTTCCCATTCTTGCTTACTTCAGTGGCATGCAAATGTTTGGGCACCCCTGGTCAAAATTTAGTTTACTGTAAGTAGTTAAGTAGTAGTTAAGTTAAGTTAGTAGAACACTGCACAGTAGAACAGTGCACCACCACTCCAGAGTGGTTGTGAGTGATTTGCCTTTCTAACAATCCTACAAGCCGCTCTCTTGGAAAGTTTTCTTGGTCTTTCAAACCTGAACTAGCCCTCCACAGTTCCTGTTAAGTGCCATTTCTTAATAATATCACAAACTGAGGAAACCGCTACCTAAAAACACTTTGCTATCTTCTTATAACCTTCTCCTGCTTTGTGGACATCAGTTATTTTAGTTTTCAGAGTGCTAAGCAGCTGTTTAGAGGAGCCAATGGCTGCTGATTGATAGGACAAGGTTTCAGGAGTCAGATTATATATAAAGCTTTGAACTGACTTTGACATGCCAAAGCCCTGACAAGCTAATTATGGTCTGAGACCCTGGTAAAAGTTGTCTAAGAGCTCAAATGTCTCGGGGTGCCCAAACTTTTAAACGGTGCTCCCTTTCATTTTTTTCACTCTAAAATTGTACAAAATGAAAATAATACACTTATCGTGCTTAAAATGTCTAAATGCATGTTTTATCTTTAGCTTCATGCCTTTCTGAGATCAGTTCATCTTCTACTTGCTTAACTATGCACAGTTAACAAAGGCACAATGATGCTTGGTACTGTCTTGTTGGAATTAAAAGGTGCTGAAAAAAGATGCCTGGATGGCCTTCACTGATGTCCAAGTTACCCATGATGCCATGGGCACTAACACACCCCCATATCATCACAGATGGCTTTTGTACTGGTAACAATCTGGATGGTCCTTTTCCTCTTTAGTCTGGAGGACAGGACGTCCATGATGTCCAAAAACAATTTCAAATGCGGACTCATCAGACCACAGCACACTTTTCCACTTTGTGTCAGTCCATCTCAGATGAGCTTGGGCCCAGAGAAGTTGTGGCATTTCTGAATGTTGTTGATGTATGATTTGCACTTTGCATGGTAGAGTCTTAACTTGCATTTGTAGACGCAGGGTCTTAGATTCAGTTTTGCCTGTTACACACAGAGATTTCTTTTAAGGATATTATGGATTGTTGATGGTGAAATCCAGAATTCCTTTCAACTGAGCTTTAAGAAATGTTGTTCTTAAACCGTTGGACTGTTTCCCCATGCGTCTTTTTTACAAAGTGACCACCCTGGCATGTAAACAACTGAGCCTTTCGAGGATGCCCCTGTCATACCCAAGAATGAGACCTTAATCTATTACCAGTTAACCTGTTTTCCTGTGGAATATTCCAAGTGCATTTCACAACTTTCACAGTTCTTTGTCATCCCTGTCCCAACTTTTCTGGAATGTGTTGCAGGCATCAAATTCAGAATGAATGTATTTTATAATTTTTTTTTTTTTTTTTTACAAAAACCCATGTCGATCTCAGAATGCATTATGTGCCTAAAGCCTAAACCACAACATCAAAAGCATTGTGGGACAGCTTTGGGGATTTAGCTTACCAATTAACATCAAAGTGTCTCTCAACTCTCTTTCAATGTTACCACAAGTGGAGGGACGCTGATATATAGAGAGGAATTTGGCCAAACAATATGTGTCACAGCATTAAGGCACTTAGTGAGGAAGTATAGTGCAGATGACAATTGACAAAATTGGGGCATATTCTTTATCCTTGGCAACAATAAATAGAGGAACTGTGGAATGAATAAACAAAAGTGTAGAAAATGTCAAATTTGGAAGGGTGACAAATTATTCACTGGTGGAGCCTTGAACAGGAAGTTGCTTGTTAAGTGCAAAGTTTTGATGTATTTTCTTGGTGTTTCAAAGACCCTACTCATCCAATAATGATAGGAGGACAAGAGTATTGTTGTTAACAAAACACTTTAGCTACTTGGTACCTTTCTGGGCTTTGACTCGAGTCTGGAGTGAACCTAGAGGGAGAAGTGTGCACACAGCTTTTTTTTATTATTATTTAATAGTGCAAGGACTTCTTTTTCAGATCAAAACTGTCATGGCAACTTATCTTTTAAGCGCATGACTGGCTCTGGAGGGGGAGTAAGCACTCTCATTAAATTTCCATGTGGCAGGCTGTCTAGGGTTACATACTTTTCTTTCAGTTACGTGTACAAATTGGCTGATTGATGAGAGTCCCCCTAACCCTGATGTGTCCAGTGCTATGACAGAGCTGCAAAGTTAAGACTGAGACTTACATGAAAGCAAAAACATTCAAGACTTAACTGGTAGAACCCCAGAACAATAAATAATTAACAGGGCAGACCTTGCATAACCACACACCTTGAATATTTAATTATTAGGTCTGTGCACTGGAAGGACTCATCAGCCATGTGACAAAAGACTGGATTGATTATTGGATTTAGACTTACCCTCATGAACTTTAGACTCTATTTAAAACTTGGTTTGAAAGACTGACTTGACACTTGGACTTGGCTTGAGGTGACACTTGAATTAGACTTGTTTCGAATTTCTTAAAACTCACCTGACTCATCTAAAATGACCTGAGACTTTACTTAAGCTTGTCTCAAATTTCTGGAGACTTGCACTTGTCTCAAATGACAAAACTTACACTTCTCTTAAATGACTTGAGACTTGAACTTGTCTCGAAGTACCTGTGACTTGCACTTGGCTCACGCTATGTCGACATTACAGGCCTACTGATTATTTCCCCAGATCCAATCTTTCTGATCAGACTGTTCACACAGTAGTCATAATATGAAGGTCCGATGATGTCATTTTGCATAATAATTAGCCAAGTACTTCTGTTTAGGAGAGTGTGTAGCTTATTTTCAAAAGAAATGGCCCTTCAAAGCAATGGGCATTTGTTTTGGGGATAACAGGTCGTACAAATGGGCTCACAGTCGATTAGCTCTATTAGCAGCTTTTGCTTGTAGTTCTGTAGAGAGAGATGGATGTAGCCAGGAGGGGAGTCAGGAGTGGTGGGGCCGCAGTGTGGAGGGTGTCACAGAGGAACTTTTCTTCCAAACCTTGATGTCCGGGGCTACATTCCAATATCTCTTTCAGCGCCTCACAACAACTCCGTCACAGCATATAAGCAAGCTGTCCCTATCAGAAAGAACCTGGTCAGCTTACTGCAGCAGCAGTATGGCTACAGCAGACTTCTGTCGTTTCAACGGACCGCTTTGACACTGTATAGTGAATGATCTGCATCTGCACAGTGAAGTATGATGTGGAAAAACCACATGTGGGGAAAAAACACACATGAATTCCGATATGGGCATTCTCCCAGCAGTCGCTTGGCCAGTGATTGGATGTATTGGATATAGGACCACATACGATTGTGGCCCAGATCTGATTGGAAAAATTCTGATTTCTGTGTCCACACTACTCTGAAAAAATCAGATCAGTGTCTCATAAGAACAAAAAAATATGAGATTTGGGCCACATTTGCTTGTAATCTAAACATAGCCTTATACTTGTCTTGATTGACTTAACACTTGAATGAGGCTTTTCCCATACTTGTCTTAAATGACTGATACTTCATGAATGACTTGACAACTGATTCAGTCTTGTCTTGATTGACCTGAGACTTGACTTGAACTATGACATGACACTTGACTTGGAATTGTCTCAAATAGTTTGAGACTTCACCTGGATTTGCCCCAAAAGAGTTGAAGACTTTAACCTTGAGAGAACAAGTTAGTCCTTTGATCTAATGAGAAGCAATTAAGAATAAGCTGTTTGCTCTAATTCACTTCTGAGCTACGTGTACTCCTGATTTGTGATTTATGCTGACCTGCCCCCTGAGAGGGCCAAAACAAAAGCAAAATGTAGTGCAAGATATAATACTGTATCACCTTCATTTGCTTGTCCTCTGCCCAGGCAACACTGCTATTCCCCAGTGCATCCATGTGGAAGGGGGAAAGTGATAAGACCTAAATCCTATTATATCGATAATTCCTCAGGACATGAAGCTTTGTGACATTCAAACAGGAGGCCTCTGTTTTGTTTAGACTTTACTAAATATAGTTCGTCCTCTCTCATGTTTTTCACACTTCAGCAAATGACACGGGGGCTTGAACCCAGTGCATTCATTATGACTCAGTGTTGTGCACTAAGTCATGCGTATATCAATGCAGGATTCATCATTCATATCTAACACATGGTAATCAAAAGCCTTTTGTACTATCTCTCTAACTTATGAAAAACATAAGTGCCAATCCCCTGTGTATCAGAAACATTATTTAGATGTTTTATTCAACTTTTCTTCGTGATCACAGACTTTAAAATTCAATCATTAGAAGTCACTCCAACAGAAAATTAGACATTTCGTAGCAAACATTGCTCTCTGTTTTCCAAGAGCTTTTGGCACAAAGTACAAAGTAAGATCATGTTGGGGAAGTGTGGGTGTGCTTTAGAGTGTGTTGTGCTAACAGGCAGGTTACAGGTCAATGAATCTATAAAGGAAAGAAAGCATTCAAAAATATCAATGAGAAAGCAGTACACACAGCACAATCTACCACACTGGGACATCATAAATCAATAGAAACCTAAGGTCCACAATACACAAACTGTGCTTTAGGCAATGCTCAGCAGAGATGTGCGTTGGCTAATCCATTGCTTTATGTTCCTTCTGTAGTTAGACTTGTGATTTCACCACTATGAATTTTCTACTCTTTGATTTTTCCTTTCATTCTTCCAACATTTCACATAACTGCTTAAATTGGATGCAATCACTGTGGTAATTACTAGGATATTGTCCGTAAATAAGGTAAACACCATGAATAACGGAGGTGAAAATCAGACAGAATGAGAGAATTTTTGGTTAATTTACTGTCTGCCGTCTCAAATCTTCTGCCTGTGTACGTTGGCCTTCAAAGTCTTAACTCTCATCCACTTCCACCTGTGTGTCCACTGGCATTTCTTCATTTTAGTTTCCTTGGTGATGGAGGATGGAAGGTGCAGAACAAGACAGCATCACAGCCA
This sequence comes from Epinephelus lanceolatus, assembly GCF_041903045.1. Lineage (NCBI taxonomy): Eukaryota > Metazoa > Chordata > Actinopteri > Perciformes > Serranidae > Epinephelus > Epinephelus lanceolatus. The sequence goes on from NC_135747.1 coordinate 12,579,747, forward strand.
GTCCAAATTGGGGCCTCGACCCCTGTATTGTGACTGTCCTCTCTTGTGCCATCTCTCACCTGTACTGCACATCTGCCAGTCTAGTATGTGACACCATCTCCTGCATTTTTTCCAGCTGGTTCAGTGTGCATTATGCTATAGAAACATTCCCTCGTTTCCCACTCAGAGGAGAGATTGTGGCCAGGGTGTCTGATGTGAACAGAGGAGAGAAGACAGATTCCACTCCCGCTATAGCTCGACAATGAAGCCTTCTGCATGATTGAATGTATATATTTTGAATATAATGCACATCTGTTAAAATCAGGTACCTTTGCATGACATGGAAACACAAAATCTGCATCTGAGAGAAATTCATTTAGTGTACTATGGTTTGTTGTCTTGGTTGTGTCACAAAGACATTTTGACAATCCAAGAACAGATAAAACTGATATTGTACATATTGTGTATATTTACAATATATGAATATACACATAAAATCTGATATACCTGGGTTCCCTAAAAGAGGTTGCAGTAACTGTACTTTTGTAGCCTAGCAAAAGTGTGAATCAAGTCTCCCGGGGAAGCTTAGCACTGTATTTGATTCCTTTGCTGCTGTATAGTAGATAACAGTTATTTTCATGGTCTCCAAAAATAGTTGCTGAACGCTTGTATAAGTTGCGGCATCATCAACACATCCAAAATTGTTTCAAGCAGTTTCTCTCAATGTTTTTTTTTAAATATATATTTACATTTTTTCCCACCAGCCACTTTCCCAGTCCACATCAGACTAAGGTGTGCAGTTCAGCTCCACTTTTCCCTGTAAACCAAACTGAATGATTTCAATCCACGTCAGACTATTGGTGTAAAGACAGATGGGAGCTGCAAAGGATTCATATTGGTGTCAGTGCATTCAAACATCACTGAAGTAGTGTCTTGTCCAGCTCCTCTTCCTGGTCCATAATAAAGTGATTCTGGTCCTACTGAAACCATTTCCCCCAAACACTAACACTCAGAAAAAGAGATCCTTTGGTCACTGAGGGTAAATACGACACAACCTTAGGGACAAAAAGTACCTATTGTCTTGAGTTTTGTGACCCTGTCCCCCCCCTCCTTCCCTTCACTACACAATCCCCTCGCTGCGTTTGCTCCGCCACACCACCAGAGCCGTCATGAGGAGGGTGACCAGGATGGGTACTACAATGAAGGGACCCAAGATGCGATTGGGTGGGTCCTTGAGAAGCCGACCAGACAGCGAGCAGTCATGGAAGTAGTGCTTGTGGACTCGGATGAAGAACTCATCCACCAGCCTGTTGGGCCAGAAGCACTCCATCTTCCGTGCCACCAGGAACGTGCAGTTTGTCAGCTCGCCGTAGAGCCTGTTGGTGACACAAAAAAACAGTTACACATTAATGATCAACTGACAACCTTGTTAAACTCTTTGTTCTTACATGTCACATATGCAGGTACCACTGAAAATTCTTAGTAACTTTTTTAAATTGCGGTAAATCCATGGCGCTGTCCATGGTGGTCTGTGGAAGAAGCAAGTAGCAGATGGAAGGCGGGGGAAGGGGGTCAGGGAGCACAATCTGACAGGGACAGTGGTCACTGGCAATAAATGAGAAGCTGTCATCAAGGACCCAATACACAGCTAGGCAACGGATATTTCAGAGCCATGATCGAGGCCATAGATTCTATCTTGCACAGACCTCAGTCAGATAGAGGATCAGTGAGTCAGACAACTAACTTCTTGGCCACTCCACTCTTTTTGCTTCTATAGGGGGTGAAGACGTGAGATGTCAGGGCATGCATTTCGCTCAATTTGTCAAAAACGGGAATGGCATGCCCCCTCAAATCGCCCATTGATACATACAGACATACTGCTTTTGAACTGCCTGTGGGAGGAATGAACATGTAAGAGTCTGTCTATTCTTGCTTAGATGCTTTTTCCCTATCTTCTTTTCTCTTTTTAGCACAGCCATGCAAAATTACTTTTCTCTTGACTCACTTATTTCTCTGGCTGTTGTCTCTCCCCTCTCATCTCCCCTCTTTGTGCGTTTATCCTACACAGGGATTCGAGTTGCAATTCTTATCAAAATGCACAGATTTGATTGACTGAGTAGCAACATTTGAGACAGTTTACAATGTATGCAATCAGTCTGTGGGTTTCCTGAGCTGCTAAGTTGTTGCTGTAAAGGCTAGGAATGCTGGGATGTTTAAAACAGAAGTGCTTTGTCAAAATGTAATAAATCTCAATAATTTATTGGTTACAGGTCCGGGTCCGGTTAGGACAGTGTCTGGACCTGGGTCTGGACCAAGGTTCGCCTGTTAGTGACTTTGTGGGGGATGGAGAGAGATGGCAGGTTAACAAGGGGGATGCATTTTGGTCATTTTGCTAACAGGAGGTGATGGCCTCCCCCCTCATCACCCCTCCTGCTATGAAAAAACACTGTTATTTTGTTTTAACATGCTGCTGCTTAGCTTACAGACTTGTTCATACTTTCACATTTCATGCAACAATAGAAAAATCTTGTAGAATGAGGACTAATCGAAAAAAAGTAAGACTATTTTGGTTAATGTCAGTGTAGTTTGGGTTTGCTGGGGTGTGAATTTCTCCAAATAAAGATAATAAAGCTAATGGTATACTAACTCTTGGGCTTGGAAGCAATGCTACTATAGGTTACTACTGTAAGGAGTAAGCTAGTTAACAATATATGTTAACATTTACTGCTTGGCTTACATTATAGCAGATAAACACAGTTTAATCCATTCCTTGTTTTTGGTTTTGGAAAGGCTCAACAAAGACCTTCCAAAGTCTTTAAGTGTTGAGTATCTCTCTTCCTACTGAACTAACTACTTAAACATTTCAATGCTTTAGCTTGGGGAATAAAAAAAAAAAAAAAAAAAAAAAAAAGCCTCACAGGTCTGATGTATGATTAGACTATTGGGGGAAGGGGTTTAGTGAACAGTGGACAACAACATTCTATGTGGGACTACATGGTCTTTTATGTGTTGACAAAATCTATGACCCTTGTGATCCTCAAAATACATTATCATCAATACAAGAAAAGTGTATTTGTTTTCTGTTAAAAAAAGTGTGTGTGTGTTTGTGTGTGTGTGTGTGTGTGTGTACTGCATGTTTCAACAAAATGCCTAACTCCTAAATCCACTCTTCACTTCATTTTCATCCCAGGGAGATGCTATTACAATACATAATTTATCCTCAATGAATTCAGAAATTCTCATATTGTTATGCAAGGTGAATTCTTAAACTCTTTTTTTTCTTTCAGAAAGGAAACAGGCTTATTTGTAGATATTGTAAAATACACATTATTATAAAACAACAACAACAACAACAACTACAAAACCTTAACCATCTCCTCAGAAATAGCAGTTTGATCAAATAAGATGTGTAACTAGGAGCTGGGGTATGAGAACCATCTTGCACCAGATTGTCCAGGTGGTTCAGATGCAAAACACTTGTCCTTCGCCCTTAGAGACGGCAAGAGGGAGGGGTCTCATAGTACCGATTACACCTAGTGTATTTGTGTGTATGTGTGTGTCTTGCTCCCCCATGGTGAATCGACCATCATAATTGAGGTAATGACCCATGATTATGATTGAGCACATAGTGGCCACTGTAACTGCAAATATTAAAGTCAAAGCACATACATATAATGTCCAGGCAGCAATTCACACTCACAGAGACCTTACACATACGCACACTTGCGCAGTGACGGTAAACTGACTTGTGTAAGTCCTTCAATGGCACTGCCAGGCTGCTGCCTAACAGTTTCCTACAGCTATTTACATCTATGGCTCAGACTTTGACAGATTCTATCAGAAAAATGCCCAGATTTTTGTTGAGGGGCAAAAAAGAGCCAGATGATTTTCATATGGATTTGATGTCCTCACTTAGTCAAAGAAATTAATGTTCATTCACTGTACTGTAGTTGGCAGTGCGACCAAACTAAATGTGTGGGATAGTTTTTACCTAGTGGGAACTGCAGCCAGATAATACCTGCAGCCAATTAGAACATGTCAGAACTTGTGACATGTTGACCTATGTAACAAACAATTTCTTCCCATCTGAAACACATAAACATGCCTCTCAGCTGTAGAAAAATGTAGTTATTGTGATGAATCACACTTCGCTGTTGTCTGGTATGTTTTCGGTGTATGGAGAGTAGTGAGAGTGAATCAAAACACTAAAGTGGCGGACCAAAAAAACAATTAAAGCTGCAAGCAGCAATGGGCGTGACCGCGGACTCCGGTCGTTACGGCCTCCAGCTCACGTAGACAGTTAAAGACAAAAGTTTAAGACGATTTTAGACCCCTCTCCACTCTAGCTCACAGCTGACAATTTCTCCACATTTGCTCATGTTACTTTCAGAGGCACTAGCTCACTTCCTGTTGGGTTTAGGTCAGGGGTGTCAGCACGTGATTTGTAGGTCTTGATGAGACGAACAAGCCAGTTTTGGTTTGATCTTTCTAAGACATTCCTACGGGCCGCAATGGCCATTTTAGTGTGCCTAGGTGGCTAGGTGGCGCTAGAGAGCCCATTTTGGCACTTTTGGGGTAAATTCTTTCATTTTATCAAATTTTTCGCCAGTCCTGACATGCGTGCCAATTTTGGTGAGGATGTGAGCATGTTTAGTGGGTCAAATTCAACCTCAAAGAGGCGGCGGAAGAAAGAAAGAAAGAAAGAAAGAAAGAAAGAAAGAAAGAAGGAAAGAAAATAATAAACACACCATAAACAATAGGGTCCTCGCCCTTCAGCCGAGGTCCCTAATAATAAATGCACCAAGGCCGAGGACCCTAAAAATATGCCACAGTGCTCTTTCAACTTGAGGGGAACTGCAGAGTCGGGTGATAATTCTCTATGGGTGTGTCTGCAAGTGACCTCTTTCACATTACATATAGTCAACTGACCCAGCATTAATATTAAAGTATCAATTAGTGCTGCAATAATATCCAAACATTGTCTCTACGGAAGAATATCTGCTCTGCTAGTCCTCTCTGATCTGCACAGCTCAGATTTAATATGTTAGTTTAATATTCTAACAGCTTTTGATGAGGCATCCCAATGCGCGGTCTTTCTTTGTGGAAGTTTTATAGATGTAAACAGCTCAGGGCTGGTTGGCATGGGACCAGCGCTGCAGAGCACTGTGGTTGCTCCGGGTGGCAGCTCACTCTGTCTGGGTGTGTTGCTTCTTTCCTCTGCTTTTTCCTTGAAGTTGTACAAATCAGTCATAGAGGAGAAAAAAAGAATTCTGGTCCCACTGCTGGTTTAATGAGCACTGAGGTTTCCGGGGATGTTCATGAGTCACCGACTAAAAGAAGTCAAAGCAGAGTTGAGACAGGGGCAGTGTACACAAAGAGATGTTAGTGATTACTAGTTCACCTCATGTAGCTAAGGTTAGATTAAACCTGAAGATGTGCAGCGTCTATGAATGTGTGTGTGTGTGTGTGTGCATGTAAAATTCACTAAACTATTAAATGGAGTCCACTAACAATTTTCTTTTCATCATCCAACTGATCAAACGGAGTACAGAGTAGATCAGCCTGATGTGTGACATAAAGCCGTGGCGGTTATACACTGTACTGGTTAAACTAATGTTATTCTTTGAAGAAACGTCATATGCATAAGTTTCAGCTCTATCTTAAACTGGCCTTTGTGCTGTGACCAAGACATTCAGTACTGTGCTGGTCGCTTTTCAAATATCCACCCACTTTTCTATTGTAACACTGTCTCTCTGTGAGGCCACAGAGTAAATGTGTGTGGGTATTTTACAGGCAGGAGGAGTATGTTTTTTAACCATTATGTATTTATACATTTGATTCCAGTTAATAAGAAAGGAAGACAGACTTGACAGGCGGCGGTAAGACAGGGAAACAAAAATGAGGCAGTTAGGAGGAGAGTGTAAAATTACATTTCCACCCTTTTCTTTTACCTTTTCTGTCTCTCCCGCTGATATCCAGAGCTAGTATCCTTCCAAGCATTAAGTGCTATGACTAGTGTTATTACCACAGATAGTCTACTTTGATTGCACACTAAAGAGAAAACAACTTGAGGGTTTGGAGTGTCAGTGTTGTTGGTACTGCGATATGGAGTTGATGTCCTCTTTTACGGTGTAATGCAGTTTTAGAATAAAACAGGTTAGAGATGGTGACTCTATAAAACAGTATGTTTTATTTGTTGTTTCTCTGTGGGAATCATTACACAGCAACAACTGCAGAATGGTAACAGGGTTACTGCTGGCTGCTGTAGGGTGCAGTGAAATCCCAGATGTACACAGTTTAATTTAAATGGTCCAATTTGATAACCTCATGCAGCAGATGGTTTGGTACACAGGACCATCTGAGAGACTTTCACTGGAAACTGTTTGGGAAAGAGTGGGCACTTTCAAAATATACTTAGCAGATAATTGGATGAACCATCTACTTATCAACGTCTATCACGGGCCAGTCCGGAAAAGAGCGAAAACGTCTTTTTCATTGGGAAAAGCCTTTACTGTTGTTCTGTGCTCTTCTTCCAGTGATGAAATACTCCACAGTTCTGATATATAACTAATGCTATTGCAGCATACGCTAACCTTTTTAGGAGTCACCATTGTTGATTTTAACCTCTCTAACTCCACCAGGATGCCAACGTCCTCACTCCCCCCCTCCTCTGTGAAATCGTATCTCCCAGGCGCACTATGTCATCAAACCATGTGATGTTTGGTACTGCCGGATTCAGGAAGCTCTCAACTTTTCAAAAATAGCATTGTTTTTCTTTTATTTCTCATGTATTTCGCACCAAAGCAGCCTAAACACACATAGTCCAAAATTGCAATGAGTGGTGACAAGTCATGTCATGCCGTTTTTCGACGAGAAAAGTTAAAGGATTACTCGCAATCTTATGTGGAGCTGTTAGCGGGGACTTAGCTGGTTTATGAAAGGTAAGAGTCTCACTCCTATCACTATTGTTGGCTGAGATATACCATCTAGAAAGTGTGATCATAACTTTCACGTTTCATATGGCTTTATTTGGTGATATTTTATGGTGTTTCTGTGTCAAAAACAACATCAGCTATCATAATCACACCTGATTTTAATAAGGTACAATGTGTGAAGCTGGCTGAGTGTTGTTTGATCACTGATAGTACTGTTTTGAAGCCAAGTGACCAACTTGTCATTTGGAGCTCCACCTGGATCTTTTCAGGGAAAAAACACTGTAGAATGGTCATACTTTGTGCAATCTTCTTCAAATTTGAAACAAATGTTCATTAATAGCGTGCCTACAGCCCCACAGTGTCATTTACCTGCTCAGATGAAGCCACAGACAGTTATTCATCCTGAAAAAAAATTTTTTATTTTATTTTAGGCAAAACCTTCAATATTTTACTGACTTCAGAAGCACATTACTCTGTCTCTGTATCACCTAAAGTGTTTCTGACACTTTCACAAGAAACTTCAGGGAGTTTTCTTTCTGGCAAGACCAGTTCAGAAGCTACAGTCATTTTAATTTGGGTATGTCATTTTAGGCGTTTTTGCTACAAAATGGGGGTGGAGTGCAAGAGGTTTTAATGAACAGTCACCTCTAAGGTGTGGTCAAGCACACCGAAACCACAATTGTAGCTGTCAGTAGTGTCTCACAAGGTGCCGATTGGTTACAAACACATTATTTGAAGCATGACAAGACAATGGATGTATAAAGACAACTGGATACAGCATTGGAGGGGGGGGGGGCCCATTCATTGCTTTCAAAGTTGCTCAGTGGTGCATGAAGCTAAAAAAAGTTCAGCTTCCAGGTGTAAAATTAGCCGTATCGTTCACGTCACACAGAGCAGTTGCACTGGAGACTTCCGCTGGATGAAGGGCTAACTTCCTGTTTAGAGCTATGCTAAATGGAATGGAAATAAAATGATTTAATTGTTTGGGTCTTCTAGACTTTTGAAACGTTGTTGGACTGAATGGATCAAATCCCAATAGTGAAACACGTCATTTTGTAGGGATTGCGACATTTAAAAACATTTATCTACTGAGTCTCTTTTACATAAGTATGGGAAAAGGCTTAATGGGCCCAATGACGTCACCCAGTGGACCCAGAAGTTGTAGTTACACAGTTTCGCCACTATGTCAACTTCCTGGGGGCCTAGACAAGATGGATTTTTCCAATTAAAAAAATGTATTTGAGGTTGAAGGCTTTTGATGACATCACTAGGCTTGAAAATACCCTAAGTATTAAGTTTACCCAGAGAGACAGGCAGCCCGAACCAGTTGCACACTGCATGCTTATGTTAGCGCTAATGGATGTTGAGACAGATCATTCTCTGCTTAGTCTGCTCATGTCAGTACGCGTTGTCTATTCAAGACTGGATTTGCCATCTTGGTTTAAACCCTGAGACGTTTACATAGAATGGCTCGTCTTATTTGGACAAAGAAATGGGCAGCTTCACGCAGAGTTTGCAATTCTAAACAGAAACATTGTGTCTTGTTCTGGCTCCCATTTAAAAACACTTCTCACATCTCTTAATAATTGTATGCTGGTCTCCTAAAGTACATTTCTGTTTAAAGGTTGAAGCATCCCCGTCAGAAATAGGAGGTGGATCAGAAGGGAAATCGAGAAATTGTGAAGCTCACTGCAAGAAAAAAAAGAGGGTGGCCATATTTAGTTTGGTTTATTGGAGAAAAGGCATGTTTACTCTTTTACCAAAGGGTCACTCAACATATATGCATGTGGGGCTATGAGTGATCACATTTCTGTAAGACAACATTCAAAACACAGCTCCAAGACTGACGATCCTTAGAAGGGAAATCAGCTCATACAGTGAGTCAATGTTTACCAAAATTATTAGTGATCCCTTTTAACACATGCATCCCCCATAATATGCCACAAGCTGAATCCACTGGTTGTAACACTGCATCCTCTGCCAACTTTATTCACTCCTTTGTACAGCTCGACGCATAATCATACATTTTATAGACAGGACAACACAAACAGAATAAATAGCTGTCTGTTTGAGTACTTAACTGCATACTTATGTTTTCTGTTGTTGTGAGTGCAGTTTGCCAGCAGATGTTGTCAGATTGCATGCATGGTCAAGGCCGTGCATGACTGTGTGCCCACTCTCACGTCAAGTGTTTTTCGATTGTGTTTTTTAAAAATCCCAACAAGTGTGTGGGAGATGAAGTACGCAATATGGGTGTTAAAAAGAGATGTTGAAGAGTTTGAGCCTGTCAAATTATGTGTGGAAATGATTTCACAGCTCATAAATCACCTGTGAACATGTGAAAAATGAATCTTAAGATACAATTTTCAGCTATTTTATGATGTAAAGATGTAAATAATTTTTTTCACAGAAATTAAATGTGTGCAAGCAGAACCTCAACTCATCATCACTTTATTATGTATAGGGAGAAAGCGAGTGAAAACAGGAGCATGGCTCAGGTGGAGATATAGAAATAAAGAAATGCAGATATGCATGATGGATGCAGAGTCAGAGACAGGAAGCCTAATTGACTATGTATATATATTTATTTATGATAATGTCCCATATGTAAAATATGAGCTATGAAGGGAGATAGGGCAATCTGCTTTTGATAGATTGACCTGTTGACTGAGTGTGAATAAATAAAAGCTGGATAATGAATACATAAACAGAGTGTCTATTTGCAGCTGGGTAAAAATAGTCACTGCAGCTATTCCACTAGTTACAGCAATTCCTATGGCATGTAATAATGGATCCCACTGCGTACTGTGATCTGCTAGTATTACCAACATTGACACGGTGAGATTGGAGGCAATTAGGATCAGGGCAAAGAGGTCATGTAGGGGTTGTTACCAAGCGGCAACCTCCAGGGCTGAAAAATGAAGCAGACATGGGGGTGCCAAAAACTGCAGTTCCTTGAACAGGGCCTTGAGGCTTGCTCCAAGTGCTGGTCAATCCCCATTGACCCCCATGTTAAAATGCCCAACTTTACAGCAGAAATAAACATGTTTACAGCCTGGTACCAAAAACAGTTTTGGTCTTTCCCATTCATGACAATTTTATTTTTATATAACTCAACTGTTTACATTTTATTAAGGCTTAAAGTTACGCATAATTAAGGGCGGGCCACGTTGAGTGACAGGCTGTCTGCTGATGGTGTCCTCGGCTTCTCAGTCAGATCCACCCCTCACTCCTTTACAGCTCCAGCCTCTCACTAAAAAACAAAACATTGCAGCAGCCGATGTGCCAAATTTGAGGCTCAGAACTGGAGTCCACAAACCAATGGGTAACGTAATGGTAGCTATGTTACAAAGCACTCTCAGAGATTTAAGTAGCAAATTTACAAGAAATAAATCAAATGTACTGCCAGAAAGTCAGGTGACGTAGTATAAATAGAAACACTGTTCATGAAGGCAGTAAGATGTGGTGGATGAATTGATCAAGCACATGACTTTCACACAAGAGCCTGGAGTTTGAGTCCTGAATGTGTCAATCATGGCTTACTATTTTAAGACTGAGTTAAGTCATTATGTTCTGTTTTTTAGAATGTGTAAAGCTGCTGAGTGCACACTGTGTATCCGAACTTTAGCAGAGTAGCTGAAAAGACCCTTTTGTGTTGACATCATATTTCAACGTTCCTAGGATGCTCAGTAATGAAGTTCAGCGTAAGTTCAAACAGGAAGACTGTCTATATGCTCATCCATTCACAATTTTCCCTGATCTACCATGTCTTTACCACTCTCTTGAAATAGATGACATCACGACGGGGTACAATTGCCAAAGACTTTTCACATTTCTCATACTTACGTGCACATGTATGAGAGAACGAATCTCTCCTGATTGAAATATACTGGGTGTAGCTAGCCCAATTGGCTATTTACACCATGGGTGCAAGTCGCATGGTGGCTACAGACACCTGGGTGCTAAGAAACATCTGCCATAAATAAAAGCAACACAGAGCAGAGCTGCTCATTCACTTTAGAACTGAGTCTGGACTGTTCCTGTATTCCACTGGCAGACTCTCACAGAGCCAGGTGTGTCAGTTTGTATAGGATTAAAGGCAGATGGTGTTACTTATTCAGCTGATATTGCAAAATATATGATTCAAATAATGATTTTATGTTGCACGCAATAAATAACAAAAAAATATCACAATCTCTACCAAGGCTGTGTTTTTGTTAGGAAGTTACAACGTGGCCAAGGAACCAGAGAGGTTTTTGGTGCAGATCACACACACACACACACACACACACACACACACACACACACACACACACACACACACACTATCGACAAAACCTCCTCTCAGTCTCAAAACCTGAGCTAAAGTGGAGGAGTGATATTTCCTGCAGAAGCCTTTCACTCAGTTTCAGATAATGATTTTAAAATGGACAAATATCATGCTGTCACCTTCTATCCTCTGCTGGCTTTTAATATGTCATATTTGTCGTTTTTCTGAGAGGTCTGAAAAAGGAAAATGTCATGTGGGAAACCCACTTAAAGACTTGCATTGATGTTTTGTTTGCTACTGCCCTTCTGACAACCTCTGAGTCATATTATATTGAGGAGCAGTTAATATTTAGCAGTGTTAAACCTCTCTTTGAAATTACCATCAGTGTGGAGTCATGTTGTGCTGTTCAGACTGACTTTAACCCTGTGTGGGGGAGCAATGCAGGGGGCTCTGGGAAACCCCCCCCCCACAGATGTCTACCCAAATAGTTGCACTGCACTCAAATGTTGTTGCAAATACCTGCAAGGTCACATTCCTGGTGGATTACTTTGTAACATGAACAGCCTATTGCCACAGTTTACCGCTAGCACGGCCATCCTCAAGACGTCATAGTACCACAACTGCACCTACCCTTCCTGATTCGATTCTACTTGAGCAGTGTCTGTTCAAAACATGACTGTTCAGAATGGGTCGACTGACTGGCCTATGGTGTTGCTACTTTTAGCTTTCTCTTTACACTGCACTTCCGAAGATCCTAAGCAATACGTTTTCCATGACATGGTTGCATAGTGTCATTCTGGAAGTTAGTAATGCTTAAAATGTATGAGTTTGCTACATTCAGTGTTTCCCACAGAATTAGATGCTTTGTTTGGCGGTGACTGACAACTGGGGTCCAGTGTCCTTTTGTGATCAATCTGCGTCCCCTCTCTGAATTCAGAGATTTTTTTGGTTCCATAAACACATAGGCAGAGACTCCTTTTCCTCAGCAGCAGTTTGTTGAGTTTGAGTCAGGGGGAGGAGAATTAATTCTTCTGTTGGTTTGTGGTTTGAATAGTCAGAGCTTATCAGATCAGATTGATGGACTGGAGGAGCAGCTGCTGCAGAGGTGAGTGAAGGAAAACTTTCTGTTGCTGCTGTTACACATGACTCAACACTGTCTCATCTGGGTTGGAAAAACAATCGACAACATTAAATGAGGGCGCTGTTGTTTCAACAAATAGATTGTTCAATTTTATGTGAATTCACAAACAGTTAAGTGTCACTTTCACTGCGTTTGGTGCTCTACTGCTCCGTCTGTGTATGTGTGTGTGTGTACCAGGCATGCTGTTGGCAGTGTAACAGTTAATAGGTATCTCCTCCTAATACACTACACAGTGTGTACATAATGCACTCCTAATAAATATGTCCCATGGATCTCAAGACACTGCAGACTTATGTCCTATACAATGTACCAACACGCTGCTAAGTGTGAAGTTGACTGAATTAACGCTTGTTGAGAAAACTGAAGGATAGACAAACAGACATACAGACAGAGACTTCCATTTTAGTTGGATGTCTCGGATGCATGTTTATGCACAGATATAATATTGACAATAAAGGCCTGCGCCTTTTCTGTCAGGTGGAAGTACCTCGGCTTACTCAGAGCTAGAGCTTCACGGGAATCAACACAAGTGCAATCAGATTTCTGACAAAATACCAGGTGCGAAACAAGCACTCAAGTGCACAAAAGTGATACATATGAATATTTATTAATGTAGCCTTCACTGTGGAACTGCAACTGACTTGAAACCGAAGGCGCTTTTTATATTTTGTGGAGTACTAATAACTGGCATGAACAGTAAACAGAAAAAAAATATTCCATCAACACAATCACAGTATATGTTGTCTGTTGTGACTGTGTGCCTGGGCTGAAGCCAAACTCTCAGTGTGAATCATTATCTCAGTCTGGCCCTGCTGAAGGGTCTAATAAATACTAAATATCTCATTTTGAAATTAAAAGCATGATGATAATGAAGCCTGATGCCGATCATCGATTATTCAAGTTTTAATGAGAACAAATTGTTTCATTATAATCTGGCGTCGTAAACATTAACTCCGTCCTATTTACCACAGTGATATTCATGAGTAATTTTCCTTTATAATCAGATGTTATTAGTAATGTATCTCCTCTCCTTGTTTAATAACTTGTCTGATGAACAGACAGATGGGACCTTTTAATAAGGGTTTACATCAAATGATTGAATACCGAGTGCTATGATGCCATCCTGACAATAAAATCTACAATATTTAACCATAGGTACACAACACCAAATGAAAAAGTGTTGCATTCCATGTCATGAGAAAACTAAAGATGTCAACTTGTGATCAGTTCATGGACTATCCAAATATAGTGCAGATAAGATACATAACACTGCAGATCCTCTTGAGCAACAGTGATGTTCACATTATGCTTTTGTTCATTAAAACTAAAGAGGACTTCCGATAAGATAAGAGAGAGATCCCTGGGAAAAATGGGTCATGAAAATTGAAGCAATGCTGCTGAATGCTGAAAACAGAATAAAACCTGCAGAGAAAGATCCACTGAGGATTAATGACTATTGTCATATTACACAAAGATACATATCTATGTTGATTTCATTTCAGTTCTAAATGTCTAAACATGATCTAGTGTCACTGTTCATCTCGCCTGTCCTGTAATATGCAACCATTTGTCATCACCTCAATCTAAGTGAAGTATTCTGGGCAAGAGAACCCCCTCTTCGTCGCCTTCATTTACCGTTGAGAACATTTCAGTCATGCTACTTGGAGAGATCACCTCAGAGCGGAACAGGTTTTCTCCCTCTGAAGACAAAGAAATCAAAAAAACAGGCCAACCTGTCACTACTGAGCACATCAGACAAAATGTACTTTTTCCTTCCACTTTGTTATTCTGCTAACCTCTAGCATGTCTTTTCCTCTGGGGGAGATTGAACATCTTAGTTTGCGCACAGGTGTGTGTGTATAAGTCTTTCTCTTTCCCCTATGAGAGTAAAAGTGCTGAGAAAAGTTTAAAACATGCTTTTTTTTCAAATGATCTAGCAATTTCTGGCCCCTAAAATACACACACACAATCATATGGTCTCTCTGTTCATATTTATTCTCACTTTTCTTCACTGTCCTTTTGTATCTGTTTCAAATCAGTCAACATCAGGATGTGAGCAGATGGAGCTCGCTGTGTGTTGACATTTGTTTTTGACATACGTGTGCTTGTGTTGGTGTGAATAATGGCATGTGTACTGTAAGTGTATTTGTGTCTGAGTGTGTTGTGTGTCTTTCATCGGGGTGTGATTTTGCTTCTGTGACCTTGTTTACATAGTGTATACATGTCTGTGTGTAAATGTTTGTTCTGTCTGTACTGAAATGGACACACAAACGAACTCAGATGTTACAGCACGGTTGTTTCAGATAAAGTATTTACAAATGCTGACCTGCTGGTGCTGCTGTCCAAAACACAGACAGAAGCTGAGACTGTCAAGCACAGTTTGAGACAGCGAGGAGACTCTCTCTCTCTCTTGCTCTGCTTCTATACTTTCTGTCTGTAGTGACGGGTACATGAAAGTACAGAGGTACTTCTTTTTAGACCAACTGACCCTTCACTAGTCCCGCCCCTTGAATGCAGACTGGCCAGTCATAGCTTAGCATAGCCAGCTTCCACAAGGGTCTACAACAACACAGCTGTGCTCCATAGACTTTGTGTTATCATTTCAGATTTCCTTCGTTTCCAGTAGGGATGCATGATATTGGATTTTTTTGCCGATTTTTTTTTTTATTTAACAAGTCCTTTGGCTGATAACTGGTACTGATATATCCAATTTTTCCCAACCTAATTTTAGTGGTCATCAAGTCTCTGTTGTGGAATTAACATCATATCATGCATTCATACTCTTATCATGATGGCCCACCAGCAGATGGAGACATGGAGTAGAATGGTTGTCGATGTATGTAATATTCATTCATCATGCAAAATAGGAAAAAACATGCTGGCTGATTCCAGTTCATTTTAAAGGCAATGATACCAATGGCATGCAAGTATTATCATGCGTCCCTAATTTTAAGCTGGTTTTGTGGATTTCAAGCTAAACATTGTGCCTGGGGAATGTGGAATAGTGAAACATGTTACCTGGAGAGGTTGGGAGGAGATACATGTTTCTTTCCTGTTCAAAACCAAAACCAAACTCTGACAAGTGTAGAGTTAGCTAGCTTACAGGAACCAGTGAAGGAAAGCAAATGAACTCTGTCAATACTCAACTAGCTGTGTGTGTGCAGATGGAAATTCCAATACTTTTCAGTTATTTTCTAAGAGCATGAGAGGGAGCGGATGGGCGAGCAATCAATTGCAATTAGGGAGAAACAGCTTACGTAGGTGATGACAACAGAACAAAGGTACAATATGTCATGTAATTCTTTAGTGTGCTGGCATAACTGTAATGTGAAACCAAAACAATACATTCTCACTCTGAGCTCATCACATATCGACATTTAGTCATGGACATCCCACGTCCACGTATGATGTGCTAGGTACCCTGGGTGCATTGGTTGTTGATGTTCTGAGATGCTGTGTCAACTTCAGCCTGTTACATGTGTTGTCATTTTTCCAAAATATACTTCCATTTTGACAGGAAATGTGCCACTTGCATACAGTCTCTTTTAAAATAAACACACTACATTGGTACAACACCACAAAGTGACGTTTTGTTCCTTCAACAGCAAACGCACATGGTTACGTTTTGCCCACACATACACGTGGTTGGGTTTAGGAAAAAAGAACAGGGTTTGGCTTTACAATCTTACGAGAAGTGAACACTGCTCTCCCGGATGAAAGTTGGTGGTTGTTGGACCCATCCACCAAACCCTCCGGCCACCCTACTTGGACTTGTAACAGTGTATCATGCCAATGTGAAAGGACGTTTTGTTTTTCGTCTGTGTCTGACGCTGGAAGTCACTGACCAAGCCCTGGATTTCAATGACTTCAGAGTGAGACTAGGTTGACAAAAACTAACTGGATCTAATGTATAGAATGTAACAAAAATGGGAACCTTGTTTGGGACTTGAGTGGAAGTCACCTCTTGTGACATTTTAACATTAGACTTTAGCAAGACTTGAACACAAACAGACCCAAACAAGAGAAAGGTAAGGAAAAGTTTTATTTCTCTCCAGGGTCATTTAGGTATTGTTGTTGGACACTCAAAATAACAATCTGAGCCTGTCAGTGGCAGAAAAAAGCACTTTAAATGGGCGTTAACAGACAGTGCGACAGTGTGGTTACATTGCAGCCTGTTTGGGAGCTGCCAGCTGCAACAATCTTTTAGGGTCCAGGTTAAAATTCCACGATACCCCTTGAAAGGAGTTTCTCAAAAGCAACGTAACTGAAGATGACCAGATGCCCTCCACCCACTGTAGAAGGCTAAGATTATTTTAAGAAGCTCCAAAAACTACATGATTTATGTACTTACTATTGTTAATTATAAGTTATTATTAAGTTAATTCAGCGTGTCAGTTGCCGTCCTTCTCTCCCTCATCTGATACATAACCTGTTTACTGCACATTAAAGGCTCCCTGTGGAGGTTCTGGCCTCAAGTGAGAAGAGGACTGCCAATGCTGGATTTCAAATACATAAAAAAACAGCTTTGCAAATGTTTTATGGGGAAGAACATATGTTTGACATGTTTGTTAGAAATTAAGGATACACACAATCTGTTTGGGTGAGTAACGCCGAATGTAAACATAGCTTTGATTAAAATTGGCACTAAGCCTTAATGAATCAGGCTCTTATTGTCCTATGGTTTATGACAGTTTGTTAGTTAGACATATCATGTTCACAACTTTAACCATGTGTTTATGTGTTTGCAACTTGAACCACAAAAAATACAGCAGGCAAATACTAAAATATTTTATCACACTGTTATTAAATAAAGAGCACTTTTCTTAACTGACTTTGCTTTGAGTTTAATTCTACCGTCCTTTTTTGGAACATACTGTAATCACACATCAGTCCAAATGTAATTCAAATTTTAATGGCATTTTTAGAAAACTCGTTTTAAAAAAAGCACATTTATGTTTTAACTTTGTGCAAATTTAGGGAGTTGGTTCATCCAGATAAGCAGTAGGTTGTGCTAACTCTCCACTCAGGTGCCAGTCAATCCTCAGACAAAACAAAACAATAGATATATAATAACAAAGAGCACACTGGAAAATGGAAATAGAGAGTTTTGAACAAATAATGTTACAGCTCTGTGCTCTTGCAGGAGTTCTGATAAGAGCCCGGTGTGCATACGCAAGCTGTGAAAAAAGGCATCCAGAGACGACGAACAGAGCTGTAGTGGTCTACTCTATGCAATGATGGTACATCATGACAGTACTTGATTGCTTATTCTCCGAATCGGTTTACATTGCACCTGGTTGTATTTAACTTTTATTAGTACAACAACTTTTCCACCTCATACAGGCGTAAAAAGTGTTTTTGTGATATTTAAATTTTTTATTTATTTATTTATTTTCGAATTTTTGGTGTTCCTACTGCACAAATTGAAAATGTGCATAAAAAAATGGTCACGTGAAAGAATGAAATTAATCATAATTTACCCCAAAACTTGTAGGTCTTCAGTGAATGTATCTGAAGTTCTCTGACTGTAGAACTATAAGACAAAAAAAAAACACTGCAGTGGAGCTGACTGAAACCTGTGAACAGTTATGGATGGTGCAATGGCAATGGTGCACAATAAAGGGTAGAAAACTCCTCTTGAGTTCCGCTCCCATTTCTACTGAAACCCAGTGGGACCAATGAGTCGTCAAAGGGAATGTTTGCAGTACTGATGCCAAGGCTCAAAACAAGGAGATGGTTCAATTAGTGCAGGGAAACACCCTTTGTTGTTT
Source organism: Epinephelus lanceolatus (assembly GCF_041903045.1). Lineage (NCBI taxonomy): Eukaryota > Metazoa > Chordata > Actinopteri > Perciformes > Serranidae > Epinephelus > Epinephelus lanceolatus. Next base: position 12,597,843 of record NC_135747.1, read on the forward strand.
ACTCCATAAGGCTAGAGTTTATATATATACTCTGTTGTGCATCAAATTTGAGGTGTTCTCAAAATATACTAAAAGCTTATAGGAGGAGGAAGATTGTAAAGAACTGCTTTTTACAGCAACAAAGGAAGAGAAAAGGAGATGATATGTTTGTTCCCTCGAAGGAACAAGAACAAATGCAGAGGTTTCTCCTTTCTAGCAGCAGAAGAGAAGTGTGGATGTGGAAGGAAATGTATGCCAGCTAGTTTGAGGTTTCTTCAAAAACGGGTGACTACTTTTGTCAAACTTTAAATGAAAACCTCCCCGACGGAGGCAAATATTCAAATCATTGTCCTAATGCTATTAAAGATGCACTGCATAACAGCTGCAGTCGCGTGACAATCTAGGCGATGCTGGATGTTATCCAGTCATTATAGCTGTAAAAACATACGGCAATCCATTTCTAATCACCAACTAATCAGCCGTTTAATCACAGGGGTCCACAGAAAGGGAACTTCAATTAGCTTTCCACACTGCTGAGCTCACTGGATTTTTCTGGCCTGAGTTCGCACGTAACCCCGATGTGAGCTCACTCACCAAAGGGTTTTTAAATTATTACAGACGGCTGACAGGCACGCATGACTGACTGACCAAAATACCCTCCAACAAACACGCAAAAAAAAGCCCTTGTAAAACCAAGAAACTGAGCTATTTTTAAACTAAGAGCCCAAGGTATGAAAAATGATGAAGAGCAAAGGGAGAGAATTAGACCTTAATTAGGATTAATCAAAAACACAATATCCATCTTTTGATTTATTGGGCATACTTGCTACGGTGCTCTGATCCTGCATTAATGTCAGCCCAGCTAGGTGCTGCGAACAAGCTGATTTTAAAGAATTACTTCATTACAAGGTTGCCAAAACCATCCTATACTGTAGCTCCTGTTTCTGAACATTAACACAGCAAGTAAAAGGAGCATACCATTTCTGAAAAGGTGAGAAAATTAAGAGTTGTAATGAGAATCTAAGATACAGGGATTAATAACAACAATAAGTATACTATATAAAATATCAACTATACTAAGTAAAATATACTTAAGAACTTCTTTTTATGTTAGAAAATATCTTCTTGGAGAATTTGTATCTGATTGGTTTGTTTACTCAGCAATCGAAAGCTAAAATGAAAAAAAGCTTAAGTTGTTTTTCCTGTTTTTATGAAGAGGGTGATGCATAATGCTGGAGGAGTTGTGTATGTGTTGGAGGCTACGCTAAGCTACTGCCACGCTGAACACAGCAATGTAATAATGTGCTATAATTACCCAACTAACCCAACAGACAGAGCGGACGGATGAGTAGATGGCCTGCAGGGTCCTGTGCGACTGAGGTTGGCAGATGGATTGACTAAAGCATATTTAATGGACCCCATACATATTCATATGCAGCGGATTATCTCAAGTTGTTGATGTAAAAGTTTTGAGGAAAAGAAGGGCAGCTAAACTTATTTTTTACCCATCAAATGCAGATAAGTGTTGCAGTGAAGCTCTGCTTTTCCATAATTATTTTCCCCATATCTCAAACTTGCCCACACAATTTATTCAGCTTATCTAAGGAGTAAGGTCATATTCTTACAGGTTCAGTGTGTAGGATTCAGCGCTATCTAGTGGTGAGGGTACAGAACTGAAACTTCTCCTGTGTGTCAAGCATGTAGGAGACGTTCGGTGGCTGACGTGAAAATGTGAATGGATCTATCAAGAGCCAGTGTTTGATTTGTCCGTGCTGGGCTACTGTAGAACAACACGGTAGACTCTGTGGAAGAGGACCTGCTCCAAAAATGATTCATTCTAAGGTAACAAAACACAACGATTCTTAATTTCAACTCAACAAAAACATAGTTACTAATATTATATACCATTTCTGCCAGTCGATGCTCCTCAATTGTACACACTAGACCTTTGATTCTAGTTTAATCTATTTGCAGACAGTTCGTGAAAAAATATGTTTTACAATCAGGAAGCTTTTGTAAAACATTTATATTCATACTTTACATTCTAAAATACAGCACAAGTATACATTGTATAGAAATGAGTCACAAAGTCAGCAAACTGGCTCAGCAGTCATTTATGTGATACATTCGAGAATGTTAGCTTACATAAGTCACTGTGCACACTGTTCCAAAAGTGTGCACAGTGCCAGTGTGCTGAATTGAGCAGGGGTGTGTTTGACTGCTTGTTAGTTAGACTTTGTATTGTAAGACTGTAAAAGTTAGATCGTAGCTTTGTTTTAAGGGTCCAGTGTGTAGGATTTAGGGGGCTATATCCGCAGAAATGGAATATAATATGATAAGTATGTTTACTTCAGTGTATAGTTACCTGGAAATAAGAATTGTTGTCTTTTTGTTACCTTAAAATTAGCTTTTTATATCTACACAGGGAGCGGGTCCTCATCCACAGAATCCACCATGTTGTCCGCCCAGAACAAACCAAACAGTGTCTCTAGATAGGGTCATTTGCACTTTTGCATTTTTGTGTTTTCATATTGGCCACTGTAGATAGCGGCCCCTCCATGTTGAGGCATGTCGGAAAAATCTATTTTTTAATGTAAGACTGCTTTATTCATGGTTTTTGCAGGTCTTAAATCACTGGGTCCATTTGTTTCAGAGAGGAAGAATCCTTTGCGGATAATTCGGCTCCTGGTAAAAATCTCCCGAATGTTATGAGAGAAAAAAGGTGGGCACACATTAGCAAGTGCTGAGCTATCCCATCTGCTCCGTTAACTTGTGCCCTGTAATTTAGTCATTTTTGAGTCTTCTTACATAGTTGGCTGCTGCTATATAAGTGTCCATGTTTCTGGATGATAATCCATGGTTTCTGGTTGTGGAATGATTTAACTGTCCAAACAAACAGACAGACAAGACGGCTGTATGATAGTTCCTCCCAAACACAGGCAGCGCTGCACTGCAGCTAGCTCTATGGCATATAGCAGTGACCCACAGCAGGACCGGGACAGCATTTCACCTTCCCATCGTCACACCAGTCCTGATTCACCATAAAGCACACACCTCCTCTCCGTCTCTCACCAGTCCTCTGCTCTGCTCCACCACCGTCCAACGGCAACCACTAAAAGCACCACTAAGACTTGTAAAATAAACATAAGAGCCAGAATTTTGCATGAATGTAACAGAGCTGATAGCAAGGCAACATGGAAACGTCCATGCCTCACGACGCTCACGTCATCATGGTTCAATTACATAGTAGATACAATCCAGTGCAAACCAACAGTATTAACAAATGAATAGATAAAACTGAACCTGTTATTCTGTTAAGTCAGAAGTTTATGTTCTCATGAATTTCTAACATGTTCCTCGGCAGCATCCCACAGTAATGCACACAGCAGCAGGGGTTGGCAGAGGAAGCAAGCTCCTGATAGAAACATTTTAATTTCATTGTACAGCTTGATGATGCCTTGACGAAGCAGATTGGGGGCGTTTTAAAATGCTTCAGTAGTTGTCTCTGCAGCAGGCAACAGACAGGTGAGAAAGAGTTAGAAAGGAGGGACTGCACTGCAGCCAGCTCTGCATGGCATTTAGCAGAGACCCACAGCAGGACAAGGACAGCATTTCATGTTCACATTGTCACACCAGTCCTTATTCACTATAAAGCTCACCTCTTCTCCCTCTCTTGCTGGAGTCCTCTGCTCTGTCCGATCAACACATAGAAAGAGTCACCCGATTGAATTTTGCTGTCCAAGATTTAGCAAAGTTTCAGTGAATCAAAGGTACAGTTCCTGATATCCTGTTGAAAACTGATGTGGCACTGAGACTGTGCAGTTTACTTTTCAGTGCCTGTACAATGGCTAGCAGGACTACTAGCTGGTGCCATTTCCTCCCTTGTTGCAAAATAGACATACATGCACCTGTAAGCAAACTCTGAGTCATGCGTACACACATTTTGGAGACACTGGGAAGTGGCAACGCAGACGGCGAGGTGGAGATGTGGAGTCAGATTTTTATTGATGTCTCACACAAATTTAATGTCACGCTATATCCACCTTAGATCCATGTTATCATTGAAATTAAATCCAGCAGCCTTATTTTGCGCTTGGAGTGAGTGATAATTGTTTCATAAAAACGTTGTAAAATTCAACTCAAATCCTGAATTGAAATTCTTTCTAAATACGTATTTAATCCGCACTGCCTCTAACATCTCATTGTCCACTCTGTGAGCGCAGGAGGGGGAGAGGATGGCGCGACTGCAAGGAATATATTTATTTATTTAGCTAAACATTTCCAGTGCATTTATCATGTCTCGAAATACAGCCATTAAGCACAACCGTTACACTCATTTCATCAGCCCTGCTTAGACATGTGCAGTTCATGACAAAACCGGCATGAAGAAACATGTTCGCCTATTACACTTTCATCTTTGAATTGTATTTCAAATTACACGTTGTATTTTGGGACAGGGATACCACTGGTTCATGCTGTAATTCAGGCCAGGTGTCTGATCAGACTAATTGCCATAAACATATAAATACTGTGGTGACCCTCATGCGTAACTGCGCAAGATGGCACTGGCACATCCTCCTTTTTGCCTCCGCCTTTAATAAATGTGATTCTTTATGTCGCACATCAATGTCAAACATCCTCAAATTTAAAAGCAACACATTAACTACATGTTGGTAAAGGAGTAGAAATATTTGGTCTACCTTTAGATCAGACAACTTTTTTTTTCTCTGTCACTGTCCATGCAGTCCCACAGACACAGCTGACAGCATCAGCAGTGTTGATGTGTTGCCACTTTTTTTCTTTCTTTTATTAGTGATCCCGTTGCTGTGGCCACCAAATAAAACCTTTCTTCAGTCCTCCACCTCCCGTTAAAGGGTCTCGAGCTCAATCTCGGAGAAATTCCGTTTTTTGGTTCGTTTCTCACACCTGTCGCCGTGACTCACAATGAGAGAACACTTGCATGCCGGCTTATTTATATGCAGATCACATTCATGAGGTGATTTGCATGACCATTTATGGTTGAAATAGGGCGTGTAGAGGGCGGAATATGAGGCGGATCTGGGTGTGCACAACTCCAGGAGGTCTGTGATTTATAAAGAGAACATTGCGTGCAAGTGTGTGTGCACACGGTTTTATAAATCAGATTATTTTTTGGCGCACGCCATTTTCAGCTTTTGGGCGCACGTCAACTTTTAGTATGAATCCTAAGCACTCTTTTATAAATGAGGCCCCTGGTCCATTTGTTTTGGAGAGGAAGAGACCTCTGCAGATAATTCGACTGTCGGTAAAAATCTCTTGAACAATGAACACTGAAGGAATTTTAATCGGTGTAGTTTCATCTGGTTACAATTTGCAATGCTCACCACTAGATGCTATTAAATCCCCTTAAATTTTACACACATCATCTTTAAAGCACCATGATATATTCAAAGCTTAAAACTAGCATTTACATGCTAACAAGCGTTTTGGTTAAAGACAGGGAGTCACTTCACTCAAGCTAGTAGAGCAGACAAATCATTGTGGTCAGACTGTTGTTGGCAGTAGTGTTCATGCGTGTATCAAGCTCCCCAAAACCAAAAGGAGGAAATGTATCTTATAAATGTATTGGTTGTCTCTTTGTTTAAGTAGACATTGTTTTGCACCTGTCCTTGGGTTGTAAGCTACAATTATCAGCAATGTTTGGTTACACTGTGCATGCCCCTTCCTGCTCAGTTGTCAATCAAACACATACACATGCCTGCCCACTCAGAGGCTTACAGGATCAGGGTGAATTTCAGATGCCTTTCTGCAAAAGCGTTTTAAACAATATATTTCATATACTTTGACATGATTTTATGGACCGCACAAAGGAATGACTAATTGTGATTTCAGGTGGATGAAATTCATTCATCTGATGTTCTGCTAATGTTCTCATGAGGGTGAACAAATCACGATTAAACTGTATTTTATAATCGCTGTGGATATTGGATTAAAACACAGATTCTTGTCCCCATCGTTTGCCAGCAGGCATTATCTGTTATGATGGCTGCAGAAAAGATCAAAGTCTCAGACACTCAATAATAGGAGTTGTGCCTTTCAGCTTAAAGTAATTTAACTGTTACATTCTTTGTTGAGAGATCCCACTGGCACTGAGTAATTGGACATGACAGTTGGGTACCATATCCTTTATAATTCTTTATTTTTCTCTCCAGCTGTTCTATAATTATTCTATCTTTTACTTTTTTTCTGACTAAATTGCGTTTTTTTTAACAGGAAATAACTGCAGTGTGTATACTTTCTTTGGCCCCAAAGGAGTCTTTACAAACCATCAGCTTTACAAACGCAGACTGAATCTCTGCACATCCTCCTGACGTAGACAGTGACCTAAGTGGCATGTGTTTTATTGAGGAGTCCGTGGTACTCTATGTGACCTCACATAGCGGCTCCAGGGCACCAAAAGCTATGAAAACTTTAGTAAGAGATTTCATGGCTGAATGAGGAAAAAAGCATGAAGGAAGTGAAAGATGGGAAGTTAAATAAAGAAATGGAAAAATATTTATGGTTCACACTGTGATGAGCTGTTGGCTAGTTGACACTTGTGTCAAGCCTGGCTATAAATGGCCATACATCAGTTAACTGAGCAAACAGCTGAAATAGTTTGATAGCTCCTTCCTCACCACAGCTTGTTTGGTATAATGGTGCTGCTTTTGTTGACTAATCTGATAGAGGAGGTTTGTGCTGAGGGTGACTGATTATGCAGCATCAGAAAGGACATGTCCTGATTTATCAACACATTATAACTCCCAACTTGTGGAATGGTGAGTGGCCCTATACGTCAAACTTTGACGCTCTAGGTACCCCTCCAGCGTCAGTTTTTGGACACTGTCAATTGACAAGTGTGTCAATTTACGCTTGTCACATGCATTGTGTCATAAGATAAACTTAAGTTTTTACAGGAAATGTACAGTTTTTGTTTGTTAGATACATACAGTCTCACTTCAAAATAAACTTAGATTGTTTACGTTTTTAACTTTTGATTTCACGCTGGGGTTGGACAGCAGTCTCGTAGGTGAAAGTCAGCAGTCTGACCCATCCTCCTCCAATCCCATCCACCCTTTGTGGACTTTCTTGCTCTTTAAATCAGGGCAGTTACTCTGAGCATCAAAAAACAAACAAACAAAAAAAAAGCCAACCCCTGGAGCATCTCATACTGCCACTAAAGGGTGCCTTAGTGCATCGCTATCTGATGCAGAGGGCCACTGACCAAGCATTGGTATTTGCCAGCTTGCGATTCAAACAGGGTTGTATTATCATAAAGTAACTTCATGTAGATATAATTATATTTAGGGAGGTTTAAAAATTAATTCTTAGCAATGAGGAGAAACAAATCATTAACATGCTGATGTGCGATCTGATCTGGAGACAAGTGACAGAGGAGTATTTGAAATGCAAACCTGAGAGCTTTAATTTTTAAAGCAACATGCTGGGAAAAAGTTCAAACCTAGAATATGAACATATGAACCTAGATGGTGACATGTTATCATTCCCTCTTCCAGCTGGATGTCTATGTCTTCCCATCTGCCTTCCATCTGCATTAGCAGACATGTCATATTTTCCATCTGCTAAGTGTCTTGTGCATACCTGAGTGCTTGCAGACCAAAATGATAAATTGCAACAACGCTCTTCTTTGAACTATCATACAAGTAAACTCACCATCACATGCACCCACACAGTGGGTTTACCGGTAAAGGCTGCATGTTATTCACGGCAGAGCCAGTATCAGAATAATTTGATTAGTCTCAATTAAAGATCATTGTGTCAACAGACTGTGCCCCAGACATGTCCTGTGCCCAGGGACAATTGTGAGAATATAAAAAATGTATTAGTGTGTCTCCTTGCTGAGTTTCAAATTTTTTCTCGCTACAATTCTACATGCTGCTGTCTTGCTGCAGTGAACTTAAATTGCCTGTTTTTTTCCAAGTTATTCCTAATGAGGCCCTCCTTTAGTGTTTTTTTTTTTTTTTTTTTTGAAAATAAGAAAACCAAATAAATATATTGTTCAAAAACTGTGGTGAGTTGACTGTCACTTGTGTTGCAGTGTCACGTCCCTGGTGGGTGTCTCCAGAAGTAATTCGACAAGTCTACATATTATGTTGATTCATTGAGCTTCACTTCTAGCAGAAAACATCTATTTGTATGCATTGGATCTAAGTTGGCAGCTTGTGAGTTTGCTTCATGCATATTGCTTGTAAGCAATTATCTTTAATGGCAAGCAGAACAGTAGTTTCACAACTTCAGGAAAGAAATAAGGAAATGCACTGATACTTCTCGACACCTTAAAATAACACACTGGTGCTTTTGCACGTTTTAATCCATTTACTACTTTCTGTGAGAGCTAATCATGTTACATTCTATCTGTCTTGCTGCTTTTTGCATTTTACGTCTGAATGAATTGTTTCTTCCTCCCAGGGAAACTACTGATTTCCATACATTTCCTTAAACATAGATTGGTGGATAGACTGACTTTCTTGAATTGTTAACTCCTTCGTAGCAAAGAGCAAAGTCTGCGGATGCAAATCAAGCTCAGACTTTTTTAAATCAATCTGCACTTGTATTAACATACAACACTGATGTAACATCGACAAAACACATATATGTTCACTGTAGTGGAACTCAAGCAAGTTTCAAGTCTGCTGATGGATCACACTCTTGAGACTTAATTCATTCAAAAATTATCAGCAGCAATGTAAATGTTCATGGTTTGTAGTTCTGGAGATAAAACTTGCAAGAAAACTGGTGTGGTCCTTTAAGGGTTCTTTAAGTATAAAGAGACATGATGTGGATTTGCTGTAGTAGGTTTTACATAGCATGTAATGAACTGGTGGATCTCAAAGTTCATGCATACACAGTAGTGATGTCGCTAATGGTGGCAAAAAGGAAAGGTCTTATGACTTCAGCCATTTCCTGTGAAGGCAGGTAAGACATTTTCTTGTTACACTTTTATTTCTGTTCATCTGTTCACATTTTGACATGTCACAGTAGGAAAAGCACAGGTTAAAATGTAAATTAGAATTACCGCCTTGTAGGGCATTAACGACTTTGATTTTTTTCAGGTCGACTTATCTATCAATAAAATCGAGTCGAGTCGACAAGTCATTTGATGACGTCATCACACTGACACGGCGGAGGAAAGTGAAGTATCTCCACACATGTGATGTGTGTCTGTCAAGGCCCGAACATACTCGGGTGGAACGTACGCGGAACGGACTCTGTGGAGGTCTGCACGGACTCAAAGCGGACATCCGCAAGCCCTGTGCGCGCAAAGCTCAGATTTTACGACCGCGCAGACTCCGTTCCGTGCACCAGTGACTGCTCGGCATGTATTTTTCACATCACGGGGATTTTTCAAGGACATTTTTACAGGAAACTACAATGCGGAAGTGCGCTCGACTATGAAAGCCCGAATGACTGCGGACATTCCTCGCGGAGTCTGCTCCGAGTATCAGAGTAATCAGAAGCAGTGATTGCATTCCGTACACAAGCACACACAAAGAGAGAGAGGGAAAAAACACATGACTTGTCGACTCCTCCCGGGGAGTGTCGACTTGTGCCACTGACATCAACATGTTGACAAGTCGACTTTTCTGTTAATGCCCTACCGCCTTGTAGTAGTATGCTTCTGCGAACCTGCCGAGTTGCAGTTACAGTTTATATCCATGTCTGTGAAAACATGGGCGCTCAATTCGCATCTTCCCCCCAACAGCACAGAAGCTCTATACAATCAGCACAGTTTCAAGGTGAACAGCCAAGATTAGAGTCACCAATTCAATATCTGACCAAATATCTTCTCTACTGTTCCTGAGATATGATGTAATGAAAAGTGTTTTTGCAGAACATTATGATGTCACAGTGAAGCTGACCTTGGACATTTTGGATATAAAATGCCATGAATTAATCATTTTATCCTATTAGACATTTGCGTGAAATTTTGTCATCAGTAATGTTTTGCAAGGTCACAGTGACCTTGACCTTTGATAGCCAAATTCTAATCTGTTCATTTCTGAGTCCAGGCGGATGTTTGTGCCCAATTTGAAGAAGACCCTTTCTAGAGATATCGTGTTTACAAGAATGAGACAGATGAGTTCACAGTGACCTTGACCTCTGACTACCAAAAACTAATCAGTTTATTGTTAAATCCAAGTGGACAGAAGAAATTCCCTTTTGAGATATCATGTTTAACAGAATGGTTGGACGGACAGCCCGAAAACATATTACTCCTGGCCATGGCTATCGTCGGCATGGAAGCATAAAATCGATGGCTGATTTTTATTTTGCTGCTTCAGTTTCAGGATCCTGGTACTGTGCACGCTGGCTCACTGTCACACTGTCATTGCTAACTGAGACACTTGAATAGAACAGAGCCATTATTAACATAATAAGTAAAACCTGTGCTTTTCCTGTCATGATAAGTTAAAATGTCTGCTGTGAAAAAGGCCTGTTATAGTGAAGAAGACCTTCCTCCAAATTCAAATATCAAAAGTGTATTTGAAGTCAGATTTAAATATAATTGATTATAATAGCTGGAATGTTGTGTTTTGCTTGCATCTCACATAGACTGATTGAAATTACTTCTACTTACTTCATAATATTTTCTGCTGATGAGCTCCATGATTACACAGTCACCTGCACTATTGACAATTCATATTCATTTCTTATTCTGGGTGCGTTGGTTTCCTCCCACAGTCTAACGCATCCTTGCCTCTGAAAGGGAGCGAGACATGCCTGTATTGACTCCTGGGTAATGGTGTGATTTAAAGAGGGCATTTCCCTGCTCTTTTCTCATTGTATGCTGGGATTGGATGTGGACACTAAAACACATTGACAGAAGAACAAATACTATGAGGCATTGTGTAATAACAATTCTGCTTAAGGGGCTGTGGGAGTACAAATGTAATAAGGATGTCATTAAATTTAAAGGGGACAAACACATGCGATATCGTAGCATCTGTGAGACACTAGAATTTACTGCATATTAACTACAGCTGTAACACACAAAGCAGAGCAGTTTTAATGCTGAACAAAAAAATGCAGTCATTCAAAGTCAGTTTTGCACTCGGGTGTGTAAAAGCTTGTAAAAATAGAAGGAGGTATATTCTGGGATCTGAGAATATGCACATGCACTTAATAATGTATAGCCTACTGCAGTGACAACAGCTGAACAATAGACAGAGCTGTGACAGCACATAGGAGGAATGTAAGTTTGTGAAAAATGTAAAAGGGCATTAAAAATAATAATGGCCGTGATCAAAGAAGCACCAGTTAACCTTCTACTTATGATTTCTGTACAGAAAGAAGAAAACTTCCTGCAGAGAGGGAGAAATTAGGATCCTGGAAAGCGACTGCACAGCACAATGTTAAGTGTTAAGAGGATGGGAGCAGGGTATAAACTCAGGCTGACGTGACAGCGGTGAGTGACAGCTGAGGAAAGAGGAGAGAGCTGCCCCCTCCCTTTGAAAGAAGGCGATGTGTACAACTGTCCTGACACACACACATTCACACACAGATGCCAAATGTCACTTGAACAGAATTAGAAATCCCTAGTGGCATCTTGGCCAGGATGCAGCTTTTCCTTGAAGGGGGAGCAACTGTCCTGATACTTGACCTTCTCTCCTCAGCTGAACCACTTCTGACATTTCAATCTTTCATTCACAATTTTGTTATTAGTCTTTTCCTGCTTTTTAGGTTTTCTGTGAGAAAGTTTGAGATAAAACTTTCATGAGACGTTATCAGAGGTTAGCCAGCTAGTCAGTGAATCAAACTCCTCAGATACTGTGTTGTTTACAGATGCAGCTGCTGTCCAACATCTATAGAGAAAACTCCGTGCTTTGAAAAATGTAGGGATGTTACTATGACTTTTTTCCACAACTCAATATATTTTGAAGTAAATCTATGTGTCAGGGACCATGCAGAAAAAAAACTTTAATCTCAAGCAATAAGAGGAGATGCTTTAAACCAGTCAGGCGCTAGCTGCAGTACTTCAGATCTTCCTCTACTTCAGATGCAGTCCCTAGCCGATACAAAAACACTGAAAAATACAGTAGATACAGAATAAAATGTGCAGTAAATCGCATATAAGTTAAAAACATATAGTTATCTACACACAGATGATGTCAAAGTGTTATTAACATTTCTAAAACTTTAAAAATTTACACTTAACATGACATGGCACAAAATGTTGAAATATAAAAGCTTATTTTGTTTTTTGCTGGCCTTAAATAAAAAAAGACAGAAGTCCTCTTTAAACCTGACCTTTAAGCTCTGAATCTCATTTCCTTTGGAACAGAGCAGAACAAAGCTTTTGAACAGTGGAGGAGCAGTCTGGGAGTTATAAACCAGATGGACATTTGATTAAAAATGAAGCTTTCAAACCTCAACAAGTTTTTTTTAACTAAGTATATAACAATCATAACAGTCCTCCTTATTTCCTATTAATATCTCAGAGCCTAGTTGGTTTTAAGGCTATCTTGCATGTCAAGAGACCAGGATGATATACTGAACAGTAAAATAAATTAGAAAATTTAATTACATTCTTGGATGACACAGCTGTGGATGAGTTTGTAATATGCCTGAAGCTATTTTTAGTGCTCATCTTCTTCACATGCTGCTTAAAATATAAGTTTTGGCCGTTATTTGTATTGTTTATGACAATCTACTCGAGATATTTCCCGGAGTTTGGGACAGATACAGTAGTTCAGACAACGCACTGAAGCCATGCTTGTTTTAGCCTATTGGCATCAGCTCTTTTATTCAAACTTCAAAATCACTGATTCACCACTGCATTGCAGCTATCAGCTGACAAGTAACGTCCATTCATATTCATGCAGGTGTACAGCACGGCCCATTATACCCTCTTACATAACCGCTGATACGAGCCCCCTTCACCATCCCAGCCTCCTCTATATCTGATATATTTTTGGTATTGTTGATGTAACTAAGATTTAATGTTTTTGTATGTTTATTAACAGGGGGATTGGTTTTCCCAGCAGAGTCCTCATCGCTCATTGCATTCTTTAAGAGCTTTCTCAAAGCGCTGAGCTTTTTTTTTAACCAAATCTAACTGCAGAAACATCTGCTATAAATGGTAAAAGGGTTTGACGAAAGTAGCTCTGACTGATACTTGCCATAGTTGTTTGTGTAGTTTTGCGTGAATGAAGAGATAATCATTAAATTTCCAAATGCTTTTTTTTAGTTTCACTTCCAAATCAAGTGGTAAGATAATTTGGATGGTGTTTATGTATCTTGCTCTGACAAACTTTGCTGTTGTGATAGTGTTCAAATGCAAGACCACAGCAATTATTTTAGTGGTGTGAGTACAATGTCATTAAAACCAACAGATATGATGGTCAAAACTATGAAAATAACACAGAAGTTGTAATAATTAGGATAAAATAAAATAAAAGACAATAAGCATAAAAAATGTTTATAATTTAATGTCATTAAATATCTATTTGTTCATTCACATAAATATTTGTATATCTTTTGTTTATGTTTTTCAGCAAGTTACTTGTTCCATGTGTCACTCGAATATATATGACTGTGTCATCTGCATACATCAGGACTTCACATAGATGAAAGGCTGTTCTTAATGCACCGTTCACATGTATGCCTATGAAAAGTAATGCACCACAATTTATATATAACCAACATAAACATGAGTCAGTAATTTGTAAATAACTCAAGTAATCTGAAAGGCTGTGATCACATGACCAATGCGCCAACAGGAGTAAAAACGGAAGTAGTATACAGAGCGGAACTCTACACATGGAGACAAGTTGGGGTGATGGGTCAACAAATTCAAGAGGCCGGTGATTGTGTCCCATGTGAAACCACGTGAAATTTGAGGATTTTTTTTAAGGTAGGTCGTCGCCATGTTTCTTTTCCTAAACCTAACCAACATAACTTTATGTTAAGTACATGATGTGATGACGTCATTTTGTGGGCTACTGTATGTGCATTTTCAAAAGATATCCCACACATTCCCACTCTGACTTCATCACATATCGATATTTGGTCATGGACTTTCCACATCAAGATACAATGCACAAGGTACCCTGAGTGCATTGGTTGTTGACATTCTGGAACACAAGTTCTGCCTGTTACATGCTTAGCCTGCTTTCAAAATACACTTACGTTTTCACAGGAAATATTCTGTTTGCATGCAGTCTCTCTCAAAATAAGTGCACTACGTTGGTACAACACCGCAAATTTACATTGTTTTTCCTTCAACAACAAAAGCACCCTGTTACAATTAGCCAATACACACATGTTGTTGGGTTAAGGCAACATGCCATCACCCCTCCTGCCTGCCCTACACGGACTTCCACCGCCTCAACTGTTGTTGTTGTGCTACTGCATTCTCCCCTGATGCCACGGACGCTGTTAAACAATAATGGCGACCGGCCATCATGTCGACATGAAAGGATGACTTTTTTTATCGGTGTCCAATACCGGAAGTCAATGACCAAGCGCCAGATTTCGATGACTTTGGAGTGAGACCAGGTCGAGATATCATATGAACCACTGTATGAGGATATGCTCACATGGAAGATGTACACACTGAATACCAGATGCCCAAAAATAGAGCCTTGTGGCCTTCCTGTTTCTGACTCCTGCTGATGACAATTCATTATAAGTACAAACACAAAGGGTGCCGTTTTTCAGTTAAGATTTCATCCACATAGAAGAAATAATAGACTATTTATTTTCAGATTACTGGCTGAATTACTATTAGAGACCTTACAAGGGTCAGGAAACACTGCTGTACCCAAATTAACCTTCAGTTTGGTTTCTCCAAACCTACCATGACATAGTTGGCTCTGTCACAAAGCTGCAACTGCAAAGGGTTTCACAAACAACAGCTGGTACTTTTCATAAGAACAGAGACAATGCTGTTCATGAGACTAGAACAACTAAAGAGTCAAAGGTCAGGCCTATTGGAGACTTGCTTAATTGTGTTCCCCTTCCAATGTTGCTGATATTATTATATTATGGGTTATGAGCATTCAGAGATCCCTCAGGGAGGCAGCATGATATTATACCCAGGTAATTCAAGATAGGGGTTTAATTGTTGTAATAAAAACAATTTGATGCACAATTTATAAGTGGGGGGTATTATTTATATAATTATTTAATTGTACCAATGATGCCAATAACTAGCACAATCCTAAGAGCAGTGGAAACCTGTGGCGCCAGATGTCTTTTACAGTGAGTGCAAAGATAATATTTGTACATGCATAGAAGATCCCCGTTTATGCCAAATGCGTACAGCTTTTGTTCTCCACACTAACTGTCTCTGCATATGCCTCTCAGCCCCTTCCATTTTTTCCTCTCCATCTCTTTTTCTGGTGTCTCTCACCCAGTATCTCATCAGCTGTTGGAAGGTGACCAATACGTGAAATGATTGTGTAGACCTCCAGCCAAAAATAAACTAAATCTATTCCTTTTTTTTTTTTTTTTTTTTTCACATAACAATGCATCTTAGTAATGTTCATTTTGTTGACTTACACTGGATCAAAGATGATGAATAAGGTGTGTGGAGATGTATGGGCTTTTAGGGAACACATTACAATCGCATTTAATGCTCTTACTGCATCACAACTAACAAACAGAATGAAAGTGCTGATTCAGAGTCTCATGCTAATCTAAAATGGGGAGCTCATTATGTTGTTGTTTGAATATGTAATCATGTTAATCTGTTTGCATTTGTGTTTGGACAGGTCTCTCTCACTCTTCGAGTATATGTGTGTGTGTGTGTGTGTGTGTGTGTGTGTTAATCCTACTCACTCGACTGTGTCCTCCCAGCTACACCATTGTCTCTGGTCCAGCTCTTGCATGTCCAGTCTGAATTTGGCCAAGCAAAACTCCTCAATGGCAAATTCATAGTGGGGTCCACACCCCAGTGCTGACACACACTGAGACGCTATTGAGAGACGGGGGGAGGAAAGAGAGATGTACATGAGTGGCGAGAAAGATTAAAGAGCGAGCAGAAAACACAAAAGCAGGTACTTTCTGATTGTTTGAAAAATAAAAACGAGTGGGATTTGATTAACTAAGTACCTGCACAATTTATTTGTTCCATTATCATTTTGTGTAAGTGTGTGTGTGTGTGTGTGTGTGTGTGTGTGTGTGTGTGTGTGCATACAGCTGTCTGCGGCCTGCTTAAAGGCTACAGCAGGCTGAAAGCTCAAAAAAGCACTTAGGATTGAAAGCATGACCTTAAATGTTTTTTTTTTTTCTTTTTGGGTCACTGCAAACTAAGATGTTTCCCCATCTGTGGGACATGACACTGAAACACCATCTGCTATCAGTGTTAGGTATATCATTGCCTTACAAGACACACACACACACACACACACACACACACACACACACACACACACACACACACAGAACACTGATGACATACGTACAGTGAATTTATGCTGGATATTTTATACTTGTGTCAGCGAGCAGTAGAGTGATTTGGATGTTAAAGAAAAATTAAAATTATTTCGAGGACTGCATGTGCATGTTTAAAATATAAGTTCAAAAGATCTACATAATGCAACAAGAGAATAAGGTCAAATGTGACTTTACTGTAATGTCTCGTGGTGGTAAAACCATGGTCATAAAGTGATACCAACGTTCAACCATGCTTTGGTTAAATACATTCCTATATTAGCCTAATATCTGATGTTTTTTTTTTTTATTTAAAAAAAAAAAAGAAGTTATATCAGATAATGCCTTCTAAGCCCCTTAAAGGCTTAGAAGTTTGACATTTTGGGAAATACACTTCTGGCTATCGTCCTGTGAGTTAGATAAGAGGATCACTTTCATGTGTTTGACAAAAACATGAAGCTAGAACTTCAGCATAAAGACTCAGCTAAGACTTATAAAGCCAGGTCAGCTGTTTCTCACCTGTTTCCAGATTTTACTCTGAGCTAAAATAATCACTTCCTGGCTTTAGACGCATATCTAGAGTGAAGATACAAGGGTGGAATTGATCTTTTCGTCTAATATTTGGAAAGACAGCAAATCTATTTCCAAAATGTCAAACTATTCCTTTAATATAATCCAATCAGTCCTTGTCAGCTGGTTTTAAAACCACAGCAAACTGTTCAACGTCAGGAAACATTCTGTCTTTTAATGCAATTACATATCCCTTTCAGTTTGTTCTAAACAACACAAATTACGCATGATAAAATCTGCTTTTGTGATATATGTAATTTTTTTTCTGGAATTTGACCAGATTCAGTTTTTGGCTAATACAGCATTTTAAAATCAAGGTGCTTCATCACAAAATCCTGTAAATCTAGGATTATCATGAGGCAGTGCTGAATAAAAATCACAACCGTGAACAGCTTCTCTTATTTGACCAGTGAGAAACTGTCTTTACTTTTACACATGCCTTCATAGAAATGATCTTGCAGGAAGAATTTGAGTAATGTGCAATGATTATTCAGAATTCAAATACAACCATATGTTTAAAATTAAAAGACTTAATCGCTAAATTTGTTGGTTTCTAATTATACTTTGCTCTAATACATTAATTGTGACATTACAATGTATAAAACAAAAGCATAACATCTTCTTTTGCTCAAAGTAAATAAATATTGAAATATTTTAACACATTCCTTCACCTTCTTCATCATCCTTCTTTTATGACTTCTTTCTAATTCTCCTCTTCCTGTTTCCCTGCAGCATCAACTCACTCTCAGTGCCTCCCTTCACTTCTATATTGTTTTTCACCCTTATTCCCACAACACCCCTCTCATCCTCCCTCGCTCATGTGCTTTGTCTCAGTGAATTATGCATAAATCTATATACATCTCTATCCATCCTTCCTTTAGCAGCTTCCTTTTTGTTCACTCACAACTTCTCTGCTTCGCTCTCCTCAGCCCCCTGAGAATTTTGCAAAGAATTGGACGCATCAGTTCGGCTCTTTGAGTATTTCTCACTCATTCCAAATCAATATGTCAACAGCATCACACGTGCAAATTTGTTTATGTGTGTATGTTATGGTGCAGAGCAGAAGGATGATGAAAGGGAGAATCAAGCCTGTGTCATTTTGAATATTGAAAAAAAATGTACTGAATGGAGATTAAAAAACATGTGAACAAATAATTTGTTTACACTCCTACAAAGAATCTGACTCATGCTGTGAGGAGAGGGGATGAAAAGGTTTATCCACACGTCTACACAACTCCAATCAAGTACTGCGATCAAAGATTAAGATCAAGTGTGTGACATAAAAGAAAAGGAAGAGAGTTGCATCTTATTCTGCAGATCAGATTTTGTCATGCCAGCAATATCTTTATTAGATGTTTAACTTAAATGACAAAAAGGGTTTTTAGTAACAAATTTCTACAGTCTGTACTAGTCCTCTGATCTGGGGTTTCTTATCATCATGACTTAAAAACCGCTGTAAAGGTGTCACTGCTTTCTGATCTGCCATTGTTATGGTTAAGCTTCGGTTATAGGTTTAGGCACAACTACTTGACTGATGAGGGAAAGTTCATGGTCAGGGTTAGAAGAGACCATTGTTGACTATTGGCAGGAGACAGGATGTGAACAGCAGTCTGTGACAGGGTCCTGCAGTGGGTCGGGTACCAGTAAAAAGCTGTGTAACAGGTAAAAAAAAAAAAAAAAAAATTCACGGATACAGGCAGTAGTAAAAATGAACTACATGGGCGGGCAGCAAGTGGGAACAAAAACAACAAAGATGTGCAGTATATGTGTATTATTTTGACGTCTAACTCACCATTACCAAGGCGCAACACCTTTAATTTTGAAAGTCAATGACACAAGTCAAACCTTTGACCCCGTCGTCACATTCGTCACCAATGTGAAGGACTCCAGTGATGAAGCTTTGCAGCCGGAGGGCAAGCTGGCAGCCTACATTGAGTTCAAGACACCCAAGGAGGATCCTTTTGAGTTTTTATGGTGGTGGCAAGAGATTAAATATTTCCTGACCTGGCAGTGATTGCACAGAATGTTTTTGCCATCTTGGCATCAAGTGCAGCCAGTGAAAGAGAGTTTTCCTCAGCTGGATTTGTAATTCAAGAATGGAGAACCCAGCTTAAAGTGAGTGACTGTAGCTTGGGTGTGTTTAATGGGTGCGGGTCGGGTTGTAGGGCTTTTGTGGGTGGGTGTGGCTTTGACTTAGACATGATGGTTAATGGGTTGGTTCCGGTACTGAGCTTTATGGGTATGGGCGGGTACAGGTTTTCAAAAATAGGACTCTGGTCTAGGATTTCCGAGCTGGTCACTTCGTACACCAAACCAACTAACCCAACATCCTCCCTACTAGGTTTTGTAATAGTTTGTAATAGTTAACTTTGTCCCGCTACTTCTTCCCTTGCTTCTCAGTAAAAAACAGCTTTCACATTTGGTCACTATTCAGTAAAATATAAACAACCCAACAAAAATGACTTATTTTTACAGTGTAGTGGCTACACAATGGTTACAGTTAGGGAGCGATTGTGGTTACTGCAAATAAACCATGGTACAGTTAGGGTTATGAA
Source organism: Epinephelus lanceolatus (assembly GCF_041903045.1). Classification (NCBI taxonomy): domain Eukaryota; kingdom Metazoa; phylum Chordata; class Actinopteri; order Perciformes; family Serranidae; genus Epinephelus; species Epinephelus lanceolatus. Next base: position 12,617,363 of record NC_135747.1, read on the forward strand.
ACTAAAATGTCTGATTAGGGTTAAAGGTAGATTGTGCTTACATGTTTTTTAAAAAGTGAATGATAACGTGACAGTCTACACTGAAACACAAACTGTCTCCCACATTCAAATTAGACTCCTTTATTTTCCACTTAGCTACATAAACAACACACTACTTCCCATGTTGACTGTCAGTGTTGGCATTGGCTGCATATTGTGTTGCAAATCTGTCCAATATAAAGGTACTTGCTACAGATACTTGGCTGCATAATCATAAATTAAATGAAGTTTTTGAATGAACAACCAGTATCGTTTTTCTGGTGTGGACAGTGTTCTCTCCAAATATCCTTGTCTCAACCTGCACAACAGTTGATACCATGAACACATACAGTACGATCTTCTTTATTCAAACAAACTGAGGCAAAAAATGTGTTGAAAATTTGATGCAAAGTGTGTTTTTGATCTACATCTGTTAAAATTCAGCTAAAGACTGTTGCACTAATTTCAATGCAGTATGCCAGTGTCACCAAACTCATACATATATTGCTTGCTGTAGCAGCATATCGCCCACACAAGAGAGACGGACTGTTTGCAAAATGTTTTAATTTCTTTCTCTAAATTCATACCAAGATGTTACAAAATAAAGGTACATTTAAACATTATACAAGTACAAGACATAATACATACAGTAACAACTTACTTCCATGTTATCTGTTATCCGAGTATCCTGATAAGTAAATTATAATCTGGACCCCAACCCTGCTGGTAAGTCAGTCCTTCCTGACAACACAAGACATCGCATCTTGAGTAAACCATAGTATCAAAGTATTAATTTTGAATGCAAACTTCTAAAAAGACTAAATTAGACCTTGCTACATGTTTGGTGCTGCCTAACCACATAAATGTTTTTGTGTTAAAATGTCTTAAAATAAAGTTGTAGTGTACATGTGCAGAAGAGCAATCATTTCAATGGAAAAAGATAATACAGTAAATAGTAAAAAATAACCCAAATCCCTGGCGGCTGCAGGGCCCTCAGGGTGGCTTAAGGCCAATTTCCACCAGATGCGTGTTGGTTGCGTCTGCGCTCCGGCACGGCAGCGGAGCCGATAGGATTCCATTCTAGTCAATGTGTTTGTTTCCACCAGCTGCGGCTGGGCTGCGTTCCGGCTCCATCTCAGCTCTGGCACTCCGGAGCCCTCCGCAACAGATACGCAGGACTTCTATTTTTGCCGGACGCCGGAGCACAACGCAGCAATTCAGCACAGAGCAGATCGTGCGGGGCAAGAACTCGTGCACAGAAACACAATAAAACATCCGGTTAATTTTCAAAATAAAATACATAGTGTTCACGGCGGATCATATTTCCCTGCACTACACCTTAAAAACTACATAATGGGCGGAGGCAGGCCTGAAGTCAACAGGTCAGAGGTTTTCAGACGTCATTTCACCCCGTGAACACCATGGACGAGGAGATATTAATCATGGCAGTGCACTGAGATGTCTTTCGGCAGAGCTGCACCGCACCGCACAGCAAACGCAGCCGGTGAGTATTGACGGACGGCGGAGCACGCAGCGGATAACCAGCGCTGCCGTTCCGCAACGGACACGCATCCAGTGGAAATCCGGCGTTAGAATATTCATACAGAAAATCTATGCCATGTGAGTGGGCTAATTGAACCGTGCAAATGATGGCTTTGTTGCTTGCATGTTGATTTGTTAGAGAGCCGAAAGGACACAAAAAATTACATAATGATGAAAACTGTCTGTGCACTTCCAATCTCAGAACCTGTCAGCTATCAACTGATGACAATAAGCCACTGGGGGCAAAGGTCAATATTTAGGGATATTTAATGTAGAAATTATCCAGACCGCGGCACGGTGGTGTGGTGGTTAGCACTCTCGCCTCACAGCAAGAGGGTTGCCGGTTCGATCCCGGGCGTGGGAGCCCTTCTGTGCGGAGTTTGCATGTTCTCCCCGTGTCAGCGTGGGTTCTCTCTGGGCGCTCCGGCTTCCTCCCACAGTCCAAAGACATGCAGATTGGGGACTAGGTTAATTGATAACTCTAAATTGTCCGTAGGTGTGAATGTGAGCGTGAGTGGTTGTCTGTCTCTATGTGTCAGCCCTGCGATAGTCTGGCGACCTGTCCAGGGTGTACCCTGCCTCTTGCTCGATGTCAGCTGGGATAGGCTCCAGCCCCCTGCGACCCTCAAGAGGATGAAGCGGTTAGAAGATGAATGAATGAATTATCCAGACCAAGATTTCCTCTTTTGTGTGTGTCATTCTGGCTAATCTAAACATATATCAGCATATGAATGCAAATACATTTTTAAAACAAGGCTAATACTAAGCTTGTTGTCAGATGTTAGCTGATGGGTTCAGAGATTGCATTTCAGCCTTAGTGGGCCACCTCTCCACACGGACTGTTAACCTGCCACTCATGTGATTGACTAATAATACTCGGACTGCAAACATTCCAAAACCAAAAGTGCACTACAATCCACGTCTCAGTTCTGTACCAAAACAAATAAAAAAGTGGAAGATAGTGTTTATGATAGTGAGACTGTAATCTTAAGATTTTAAGGGAAGCTTTGCTGATTTTCAACCAGCTCTGTATCATCACGTCGTCGCAGTGTGTGCAGATGAACGGTGTTTTAGCGTTCCCCTGTGCTGCAAGCACCCAGAACCGTTCTTTTGCAGGCAGACTTTGATGTTGTGAAATGTGTCACTCTGTGACGTTTGGTGGTGGTTCGGCGGGGAGCTCTGAGACTTACGTGATCGGCAATTACCTGATCACAACAACCAGTTTTGCATCAAATCAGAAAACACTGAGAAATTCACGTCACATATTACTAAGAATTTGTATTCCAATAAAACATTTCAGACTAGCAAAGCACCTGATTACTTTTCTATTAAAACACACACACAGTTGACATATTGGAAAATTGACATATCACACATTTATAGATGAACAATCCGCAGGATAAACACAAAGAAAGCCACTCCTTTTTAACTGAACATTTTCTTACTAAATGGGAGGCTGTGTTGCCTCATCCTAAACAGTTTACTTCATTTTTCCAGTTGTCTTATCACATGTTTAAATAAAGACATTGCTGCAAGTACAAGATATGGGAAGGCAGAAGCATCATAGCCAAAGGCTTTCCATTAGGTTGTCTTCAAACACAAACAAAGTGGTTCAGCAAGTGTTGCAACAGAAGATATCTGTGGCTCCTGGTTGTGCAGAAACTACGCATTTATCTATCCGTACTAGAATGGAAAAACACATTTGTGTTACAAAGACAAACACTTGTCTACCTAATCTTTCCTCCAGCAACTTGACAAACGGTTACAATAAAAGATCACTAACAGTGTGACAAAATGTTTTTTTTTTCCTCATCATGATTCACCTTTTCCCCATCACTCACACACACACGTCTGTCCTTGTCAAATCAATGTTATATACTAGACTCTCTCATGATTGACTTAAGTTTTCCCCTTTTCCATCAGCAACCACATTGATTTGGAGCTGTAACTAAAAATTACACAGTGAAGCCACGTTTCAACCTGACATTAATCCAGGGTGCATGTGCTCAACCTTGTCTCTGCACGTTTTTATTGATTAAATACTAATTCACAGTTTTTGGACTGTGACACCAGAGACTAGCATTTGCATCCTGAGTCATGCAAGTGGTTGGGTTTAGGCAATAAAAGCACTTTGTTAGGGGTTTAGGGAAAGATTGTGGTTTTGGTTAAATGTTAATGAAGTAAACATTGTGTGACGTGCCTCGAGTCACTGCTATTTTTTTTTTGCCATAACCATGATCTTACCACCAAACCATAAAGAGGTTTCATAATTCTTACGTCACTATAGGTGGATATTGTACTGCAAGAGAGAATATTGTAGGAAAACGACAAAATGCATTGTCAGTGAACATTTTCCTGATGCCGTCCTAATACCAACATTTTGTGACTTGAAAGATAAGGGTTGGGCTCCAATAACAAAGTCCATTTTGGGTCCGGTTTCAGGCCAGCAACATACCCAGATTTAATGAGCTCTGATGTTGAGGAATTATTATTTTTTGAATGTTTATGTAGGCTTGAGCGGTATCACAGTATTACGGTACACCAGGCTATTTAGAAATCCTGACAATATGGTTTTAATACCATCAGGAAATACATCCCGTCCTCTTTCTGTTTAACTCATTGTATGTAGTGGACATCACACACCACCAGAGGTCAGTCTCCAGGTCCTACTGACAGAACAGGCAGCGGAGTTGCCAGACACTGCCACTCCAAGTGGTGGGGGTTGGGAATAACATGACAGGACTGTAAACAGCCGGCCAGCAACAGCACAGAGAGAAAGACCGTACATATTTTCACATGTAACTCCGTGAATTAAGAGTTTGTTTTGACCAGTTGGTGATTGATGGAACAATGGACTAAATAGGCTGACCAAACGTCCTCTTTTGCCCGGACATGTCCACTTTTCATGTCCCGTCCGGGGCGTCCGGGGGGTTTTTATAAACTGATGATAGTGTCCAGTTTTCCGTGTGTTTGTGTGTATGTGTGTTAGAGTGCGGCACAGGCAGCATATTTCTGTCCGAACCCAAATCGAGCCCGACATTATTTAATGACCAAAGCACTGAGTTTGTGTCACACAGTTGTTATGGTAACAGGCTATTTAACAGGCCAGGCGTGCTCAGCGGAGAGGGAGACCTCCATGTTTGAGATGGGAGCAGGAGGCGGGAGGTCCGACGCTTCCAGCGAGAGGAGAGGGAGAAATAAAACAAAATAAGATAAAACAGGAAAAACCTGTCTCCCTCTTTTATTTAATTTTCAGCGTTTAATCAAGGCGGAGGTGGGCAGCTGGAGGTCTGAGACTTCCAGCGAGGGGAGAGGTAGAAACAAACAGCCAATGTGTGTCTGTGTGTGTTATGTTCAGGTGTTGTCACGTAAATAACAGTGCCCAAGCAATGAACAGGACAGACAGTAGGGTTTTATTTATTTTTACACTACATTTTCACTGAAAGCTGACCGAATCTGACCCGAGCCCGAATACAATTTATAGCTACATTTTGACCAAACCCGGCCTGACCTGTCGGGTACCGTCGGGCTCGGATCACCACACTCTAGTGTGTGTATGTGTCCCCTATTGGGGCCTATCTGAATTTCTGTCTTTGAGAGATATTATTTTGTAATATAACTGAATTTTCTATCCATACATATAAATTTTAAATATATTAAAATGATAAGGCATCTTTGAGTAAGCTGCGAGTATCATTTAAGTAGGCTATGTCGTGGCCGGCCGAGTGTCCTCTTTTTTGGAAATCAAAATATGGTCACCCTAACTAATAAGCCTAACCAAGATGGTTTGGGAGACTATGTTTCTGTAGAGTTTGAATGAAGTGTTTTACAATGAGCTAATGAGGCAATTAAGGGAATGTTAGTCTTAGTCTTAGCTGAAAAAGAGAATCTTGAATTCAGGAGATATATATTGTTTTTTTTTCTATGTAATGAGGAAAATAGCCTTAGTGTAAAAATATTAACTTTATTCTCACTTTTTGAGTTTGTATTGTTCATTTATAAGACAAAAAATGCTAAGAGAGGTTGTGGAGGGGCGGCGGACAGGTTACAGTTACAGTTACACCCGGACTAATATTGTCATATAACATATACCCTGGTGAAGTTAGAGGAAGGTTTGAAAGTATGAAAATAACTGATACTGACACAGATATTGCCCTCGTCTACTTCTATGTCTCCTCATTATTTATTATTTACAGAAACCAGTATTGAAAATGTTCAGGTCACTTTAGCAGGCTTCTCATTTATAGGCAGCACTAATCGTTGCGTTCATTTTCCTGTTTTAGCAACAGATAGTGAACATGAATTAGGCTAGATTAATCATTAATGTTAATGTTAAATACTTTAGTGGCTGCCGCAAAAAATAAATAAATAAATAAAATGAAAGTGTTTCTGAGCCAATGAGTCTAGGACCCAGGGTTCCCTCCGACTACTTAGTTAGACTTTGGCTTTTTGCCCCCTCCTTTTCCTTGATTTACCCATGTGCAAAAAAATAAAATAAAAGAAATACATAAAAGCATCCTCTTGGATGCCCCCATTGAACATAAAAACATGATAAAGTGCCCTTCAGGGAGCCCTTGCGGTGGAAAAATGTGACGCAGTGCCATATACTGTAGCCTGCCCTGCATTCTTGAAAACGTCCTTGGTGCCCTTTTGATTTTTTTCTGGCCCCTGGCCTGAGTCCACTCTGCATCTTGCAGTCTCAAAACTGTAGATGTTAGAGGTGGGCACTGCCTGGCACCTTGGACTTGGAGAAGAACTGATATTGGACTTTTTCATGGACTTATTTCACAGGATCTATTCCTTACACTTTTTTTCTGAAAATTTGATTTACTTCATTAGAACTGGACCTTTCCTGACACTTTTTATAGATTAGAATTTTATTGTTTTATTCTGTATAATTACCTGCTGACTGTCAAAAGTCTCTGTCCAACAGGGTCATCTCTCGCACTAAACAATTTTTTGGATAAGTTTTGGAGTGAAGCCCACTGAGACAATGTAATACTGGGCTACATAAACTTGACTAAACTTATCCTGACTTGACCCATGCATGAAGTCTGCTTCTGTAAACACAGAATAGCTCTTAGTCTACTTGTCTGATTAAATAGTATACAAGAACAAGAGAATTTACTTGAAGTTGCTGATCTAAAATGTAGACATTGGATGACCTTTGACCTAGCGCATGCTGCTTCCTCTCTCCTCTCTGTGGGGTGTCTCCCAGAATGCACTGCTCGCTGTGTACAAGCTTATCCAGCAGCTAGCTTCAGGGGGCTCTGTTTACTTTCTGTGTGTTTGTGTACAAGTGTGTGATTCTGTGTGTGTGAGATAGAATTAGACTACCTATCTATTTATAGTATGTTTTTTCTCTCTCTTCATCATCATCATCCAAGATGCATAAAAAAGTAACTCAGAATAAAACTAAACAAAGAGCCAAATAGAGCTGCATACCCCACATTCAATTCCTTCACCACATTGCCGTCTTGAACGCCTCAAAGCCCATACTTTGCACATTCAACATACATGTATACGCCCATACACATGCTCCTATCTGAAAGTCTAGTTTGACAGCTGTTGATCTGCTACTGTTCCATCACCCTGCGAGCTATTACTTTAATCTTATCTGAGGCTTTTCCAAGCAACAGCGCCTGAGGTTATGCATGACTTAAAACATACTGAGATGCTCTTAACTAAGCAGAAACAAGCACAAGATGTTAAAAACTCAAGCTGTTACATGGGGAATTAGTGTGAAATGAAAGCAAGTAGGTTAGGATGGAGCACAGATGAAAGATTTTGGTACTACATGTGTGAAACGTGAGTGTGCAGAGAGTGATGCAGCAGGCGTGCAGCAGATGACAGGACTCAAGTCAGATGAAATGAAGGTCTAAATATAGATGAGGCGGGGGGAGCGGATGACACTTCACAGTGCGTTTTGGCTCTGTGGAATTGGCCTCAAACTTTTTAGCATTCTCTAACACTGACTCTCAGTCACTAAATGCAGATGCCATCATGTGAAAGTTACTTATTACAACGTTTTAACTGAATTTTAAAACCTTTTTCTCACGACGGCTGAGAGAAATTTCAGTGGGATAGGATAACTTTCTATAACTTTCTTTTTTAAGGAACTTCAACACTTTAAGTGTGAACTTGAAACATCATAGGAGGGTGGACCATTATCATCAGAATTGAAAACATTGAAAACCCTCCTAATGACCTTCACTTACAGCACCCCATTGTTGTGGTCCAACCCAAAACTTCATGTTAATACATGTTAAAATAAAGAAGAGTACACTCAGACACAGTCACACAGCAGAAGATACCAGCTTTCTGTGGAACTTTACCTACTAATGACATTCTTTTCCTTCGATTTAACACAACTCTTAACCGGCTCTGGTTGGGTACGTAAATCACTGCGTGTCTGTTGGAGGCTGCGCCGCCATTAGTCACCCCCCGAGCCAGGTTCCACAGATAATGATAGTTTGTTAAAAGTCCTATCAGCGACGATTACCAAAGGGAGAATTTTGTCATTGTGGTGACCCCCGTTCTAACATTTTAACACACAATATTCACTTCAGTTTCAATGAGTTCCTTATTTCCACTTTCTCCTCATAATAGTGGCGGTTCCTGTTCTGATGTGGTAACATGGTTATTAACATTAAAATATACTTTTAAGGCTTGTGTTATAAAGACACTGTTGTTCCTCAAACAAACTGATGAGTTGATCCCCTCTTTCCTCCGTCCAAAACTGCCATTTAGACCATGCCTGGCTAGTTAGTTATCTACCTTGCTAATTGACCTATGGCTAAGCCACGCCCCCCTCCACTCATTTGGACAAACTATCAACATTCAGTGATTTTGAAAAAATTGATGATTTTTGGGGACATAATGATCAGATGTCATTGAGAAGTAACCAAAAGGGCCTAAACTACGCATTGGAGGGATATATTCATCATTTTATTGTTGAGAAGGTCGATGAAAAGCTTAAATTACAAGCCAAAAGTTACAGGTCACAGTGTGAACCCCTTGTGAACCACATCTCCTTGCCGTCGCCATCAAAGACAACAAGATAAAGTGCCACTGAAGTTAAGGTTTTTGGCTCAGAATATGAGAAAAGGATAACGGCCTTTTTACCATCTTTACCAAGAGTGTCTCACCGTTAGTTTGGTGCTACAGTATTTACACTTAATCATTCAGCATAATGTTTGCCACCCTTTGTTATTCCTGCGATTACAGATAAGTTAATGAAGCTAAGCTCCAGAAGTTAACGTTAGCTTAACTAGAGCCCTTTGGACAATAGCTAACAATGATGTACGATCACCAAAGTACAAAACTAGAACAAAATAGGCTAATGAACTCCCAGCAAACAAGGTGACATAGCTAGGAGCTAACATCAGGCTAACTTTAGCTAATGTTAGCTAGAGATGTTAAAGATAACTTTATATTTCTTTCCAGCAAAGTGACAATATGTTGCCTCAAACACGATGTTGACTTACCTTAGAACAGATGTAGACATCCTTGTTAATCTTATTCACGCTGAGTCTAACATTACCACACAACTTTATCCAAAGGAGACACTTCTCTGTTAAGATGTGGTTTAAAGTGTAAAAAAAACCACCTCGTCGCCCAGCCTCTCAGGATACCTTGTGTCGGAGTTGCATGTACACCATGCACACCATTTGACCATTTTTAAACTTAAAATCTCAGAAAAAGCTCATAAAACCGAACAAAACTGACTTTCTGTAATGCATTTCAATGGACGTCCAGGCGAGTGTATGGGAATGGATATATGCACTGTGACTGGCTCATCACGTTTGAGGGCGGGACTTAGCCATAGGTCAATTCCACCAAGCTATCAGTGTTGCCAACTTAGCGACTTTGTCACTATATTTAGCGACTTTTCAGACCCCTCTAGCGACTCTTTTTCAAAAAAGCAACTAGTGACAAATCTAGAGACTTTTTCTGATGTTATTAAAGACTTCTGGAGACTCTGTTGTGAGAGCATGTATCATTCTTATTCTTCTCAACGGGCAGCGGATGCTGCCATGGGCTCCTCTCTCGCCCCAAAGCACTCACAGACAGCCCAGTCCTCCCTCCCAGCGGCAGTCAGAGCAGGAGATGTTAACCCCTCCACATCCAGACTGCAAGTGAATCGCGCATGCGCGGAACCGCCGCTGGCTGATCCCGCCTGGTTTACAGTCAGAGCGGGATGTAAATGTAAAATTTTCTTTGTCTAATATAAATCACTGAAAGAAGGTTCATTTGTATTTCTAAACATATATAACATAATGCATGGTTTCTAGCTGTGGAATGATTTACCTGTCCACACATCCCGACCACAACATGATAGACGCATGGTTGCTTCTCCTGAGTGACTCTGCTCTGCAGCCGCCTCTGGATGGCATATAGCAATATTTATTTTTTTTTAAGATATTTTTTTGGCGGGCATTTTAGTCTTTAATTGACAGGACAGGCAGGTGTGAAGGGGGGAGAGAGAGGGGGAGTGACATGCAGGAGATGGCCACAGGCTGGAGTCGAGGCCGGGCCCCTGCGGCAGCAGCCTTGTACATGGGGCGCTTGCTCTACCGCTAAGCCACCAATGCCCCGGCATATAGCAATAATTGACAGCAAAAATGAGACAACACACTGTCACACCAGTACTTATTCACCGTAAAGCACCTGGCTCCTCTCCTTCTCTCACCAGAGTCCTCTGCTCTGTCAGATTGTCATATAGGCTACACCTTTGGTTGGAGTGACCTGGCTGAATGGCGCTGTCCAGGATTTAGTTAAGTTTCGGTGAATCAAAGGATATCACAGTTCCTGATGTCCTTTTTGGAAACTGATGCAACACAGAGGCCGCACATTTTATTTTCCAACACCTGTACAGTGGCTAGCAGGATGCTAGTTCAACTGGTACCATCTTCTCCATCTTTCCTAAATGTTTATTTGAAAACCTTAACCTGGCTAGCTAGCAGCTAGCTAGCTAGAAGTCAGCAGATGGAGAGTTTACAGACTGGTGAGTTTATTTCCTCATCTTGATCAGTGACTCTTAGCCACACACCACCACCATCTAACAGCAACCACAGAACCATCAAGACTTGCAAAATAGACATAAGAGCCTTTTGTGGACAGACTTCCCATTGACCTCACAATGCTGCTGTCCAGCCAAAAGGAGAGCTCATCAGCGAAGATAACTTGTTAAAATTGTTGTTCTGGGTAAAATGTGTATTTTAGACAAGCTGGCAAAACAAACTGTTTTTATCTCAATCTCTCTTCAAATTAGAACAGGGACTCTGATCTGATTGTAGTTGCAGTAATGGAAATGGTTCAATTACAAACCAGATACAATCCAGATAAAAACCACCAGCACTGACAAAGAAGCATGAATAAAAATGTATGTGTTATTCAGTCAGAAGTTTATTTTCAGCAGCACAGTAATGCACACAGCAGCAGGGGTTGGCAGAGGAAGCAAGCTCCTGAGAGAAACATTTTAATTTCATTGTACAGCTTGATGATGCCTTGACGAAGCAGATTGGGGGTGTTTTAAAATGCTTCAGTAGTTGTCTCTGCAGCAGGCAACAGGCAGGTAAGAAAGAGTTAGAGAGGAGGGACATTTTATTCCCTTCTTGCCCAGACTTGAGTTATTTACCATCTCCATCCTATGATTTTTTTTTCATTGGCAACCTTTTCACTTTCACTCCAAATCCCATTCCAGTCTTGAGTAATTATTTTCCCTGCTGACTATTGCACAGCTTCCACCCAAATAACTTGAGCATTTATGAGATAACCCACAAATTACATATGTTACACAATAATTATACTGAGGCTTTCACACTAAACCTCAACCATCTGTGATTATTTAGCTCCAATTTGTAAAAGTCAACATATAAAGCAGCATGTATAATGACTATCAGATGATAAATGCCTATGATATCTAATTCTGTCTAACTGCTTTTCCACGCCTCAGGCTTACTCCCCATCCCACGAGTGTTGTTACATTCTCTTCCCAGTGCTAATGTCACTGGTCTCTGTTGGCTGACCCCCCGTATCACCAAGAGATTCACTAGTACAGTAGCTGGTTCATGAGTTCTGGGAATATGTCATCGCGTGATTAAATGATGAAAGCAACATGTCCATGTCCACGTTCTTTGCTGTAACGTTTTTTTTCTGGTGCTTGTACCAGTTAAAGGAGCAGGATCTGAACATGTGCATCAGTTCGGACTGTAGCTGTAAGTGCCACACGAATGATGTTACGACCTTACTCTTAAGTTACCTTATTAACCTAAAGTTATGGAGGTTAGGTTAAGGTAAGTAAGGTTACTGTGGTTAGGTTTAGGAAAAGAGACATGGTAAGGACATATCTTAAAATTACTCAAAGTTCACACAATGCCAAACATGGTCTCCTGGAGAAAGTTTTTTGTGACCCATCCACAGCCCCAACCAATGCATTGGTCACATGATCACAGCATTCCAAATAAATGGTGCCTTACATCTTGTATGAACAAGTACAGACAGTGCATGGAACAGCCTGGTTACAATAATGTGTCTCTCGCCATCTGTGCATGTCTGTCAACAAACATCTTTTCATGAAGTAATTGTAGTTTTAAAATGAGAAGCATTCAAGCAACATAATTTAGTTGAAAAAATAAGACTACAATAATTGCTTACGCAGCAAATAGTCAGAAAGAGCCACACGTGTCATACAACAGCCTTGACAATGACACATTGATTGATTTGACACAGAGAGACAAATCAGTGCTGAATTCAGATGCATGCTGCATTGTTTCTGTTTTTTTATTGGGTTATTTATGAGTGAGGCAGAACATGATAAACGCCTATAAGCACTGAAAACAAGTAATATTCTTTCAATTTGGTGAAAGTCGGGACAAGCTGGTAGTAAATGTGAAAAAACTATGGTATGATAGCTTTGAAAATTAGCCTGAATTAAAAATTAGCTAAACCAAAGCATTAAATGCTCTGCAGATGGGCTAACCTGCCTCATGAATAATGAACTGTAGCTCTGTATGGTCTGCAACAGCTGCTCTGGCATCAGATTCACTGACGACAGACAGCTGAGTCAGTCTCAGAGTGGCAGACTGTTGAGTCATGGATGATCCAGCCTCCTGAAATTGTTCACATGCTGAAACCTATGACTCCAGTTCCAGTTTGAAAGTGACAAACAGATGTTTTCTATCAGAGGCTAGGACTAATTAGGCAGCCAGATCTGATGCCCACAGATGAACTGGCATCCTACTCAGCCTCCGTCCTCTCTGAGTGTCGTCATGTTAACACCGATGATTCATAGAGAAGGACATCTTCATCTTTGGCTTTTGATCTAAAATTACTTTTGACCACTGTTGCCCTATCACCCTATCTAACAGCAAAACACCCACTTCCTCGACTTTTAAACACTTACTCATGATTCATCTCAGTTCATGGAGTAGTAGAGGAGAAAGAGAAAAACAGAGATCTGTTTCTCTTCCCACCAATCTAACAGCTCAATTTAGATTCTGTAAAGTTACACAGGTTTTATGCATATTTTAAAAACCCACACATTTCAGCTCTTCCTGTGCAAACTTTGTCTATTTGATGTTCACACTCAGGAAAGTTTGGGAGAGTCGTTCCGGCACTTGGGATGATTTAATTTTGCATCTTAGGCTTTCCAGTTTGTACACCAGAAAATCAGGGCATGTTTCCATTTTATGCATTGTAAATTCTGTGTGGTCAACCACCGGCAACTTAAGCACTGCGCAGAAGAATAAAAAACAGTTTTTTTTTCTTTTTAGCAATAAATTTAATCCACACACACTTTTGAGTTGAGCAACTTGTTCTTGTCCTTCCTCCTCCTCCTTCTTCTACCAAGTGTACTGTTTTTAGCAGCATAATGCTACTTGCAGATGAGACAGGAAGCGGTCAAAGTCCATTAAAACACTATCCAGTTGTTGTCCCGTGGGCCAAATCTATCTCTGAGCTGGTAGTTTAAGACCCCTGCTACAAAATACAGTACACAGACATAAATTTACACTAACAAATGTTAATACCATGATTATTTTTCTAACGTCAGCTCACTAACTGAGTGTCTAATACATTTCTCACTGGTAATAACTAGACATAAAGTGTGTTTTTCTTGTACAACTATTATTAAAGTAGTCATCCACAAATGATCTGTCATGGGGTTCTAGTGCTCAGGTCACAAATATCACTTAACCCTAACCTTGTTTGAATGATTAATTCTCTCCTGATTGTTCTCAAGGAACACTTTCTGTTCTCTCTCATTGTCCTTATCTGTCCTCAGAAGTAGAGCTGCATAAATCAGCAGCTTGTAATGTTCCTTTGAATATCTGGGGAGAATGGGTATCCTTCGCTAGTGTCCCCTTAGAATGATTGTGCACTTAGGAATTGCAGATATTTTTTTCCTCCTCCACTTCTTGCTAAAATGTCCTGCAGTTTGCCTGTAGTACAAGCTATCAAAAGAGGAGTTATTTATGGACATGCACACGCAAAAACATGACCATGTAATTGATGAAAGAACCAAGGTTTTTGGTCTGTGGGTTCAAAGGGATAAGTCACTACTCAGCATTATGTATAAGAAAGAAAAAGGGAACTTACCACAGCAGCTAATGATCAGTCATTTTAAGTGATATATGATGTGGTCAGCTTTGTGTGGGCGACTGGTGAAATATTAACTGCTTTAACTACTTTCATGCTTCCATATGATGTAATGTCAGTGCATCATGGGAAAACAAGGGTGCCTATTGCTAAAATGCTCCACAAATAAACCTTCTTCTGCTTCATTATTCATTCATCATTTAATCACTGACAAGAATCCCAGTACTCCTATGGTACTGCCTCACTCCGTGTTGTGTGTGTTATTTACTTCAAACTAATTTAATAAAACACAAATTATTCATGTATATAAATATATATATAGATATGAGCCAAATATGAATTACAATGATGTATTCCTTAAAGAAAGAGTCTGACAGTCTATTGCCTCCTGGTGAAGACTCAGATGACAAGCTTGATTCCCCACTCATATCTGACAGTGGCATTAATCTTATCATGCATTTTTTAGCTAGAAAACAAATAATGATATTTCCAGACATGTCCAACTGTTGTTTTAAGGTTAGATTTTGGCACATGCATGATGCAAAATTCAAAAAAAAGTACAGCCAAATGATTTCAGTGCATTGATGAATGATTTCAGTGCTCTTTTTTGTCGATGTGCAATATCCCACTCCATAATGTGAACACAACACTGTATATAGCACCATATTTATTTTCTGTAATTTGTACATAAGCTTTCTCAGGACTGTGCACCCTGCCTCCTTACACCCCCACCCCCCTCTTTTTGCACTGTTTATCCTTTGTCTATATCGTATATTCTTGTATATTTTTACACTGCTTGCACTGGTACTGGAGCTGCTTTTAATCTCGTTGTACATGCGTATAGTGACAATAAAGGCATTCTATTCTATTCTATATGTAGTCAAACCGGGGTTCCTTTTTTGCCTGCTTGGAAATCTAGCCTTGGTATTAATATCCAAGTCTTTTGACTCTAGCTAATATGTGGCATTATCATGATGTCTGTAGAGTCTTATATGGCTGATAACTCCAGCTGCTGGACTCCTTTGAGATAAATTAAATTAATTAAGGGGCATTCAAGCAACAACAAATGTCAAAGCGCACTTTTCCATCCAACTGCAGTGATGTGGAAATTCAAAATGTCAACCCCTGATGGCTGTCTGTTCAGACGCCGTGTGAAGCGAGGTCACTGATTATACCTACCAATTCAACTTTTTTTTTTTTTTTTTGCAGCTGATTACCGAGAGACTAAATAAATGACAACAACCCTGGTGAACTCCTGATATGTATATTGCCTGTTTATCACAAATGAGCTGGATGAAAGTGAGTCATTCTTACGCTTTCTCTGTCCAGCGAGCTGTGCATGTCGGATGACTTAGCAGAGAGGAGCGCCAGCAGCGGTGCATCAGCTGCCGTCATTACATCATATTACAGTTTTACCTCTAGCCCTGTCACTCACGCTCACATACACACACAAATGAATTCCTTCCTCCACCTCTGCTGTCTGTAGTCCTAATCAGACAGCTGGAGACCCAGGAGGTGAATTTCACTTTGAACTAACTACATCCCTCAAAGTATTCACATAATTAAACAGACAGAGCCATGGAGGAAAGATGTCCCTTAAAGAAACCTCAAAATGAGCAATTTATCCCCTTAATCTCTCAGGTCTTATCTAACTTTATTGCAGGCTGCCACAACACACACACACACACAAACACACACACACACACACACACACACACACACACACACAGTCCTCTATCCATGACACAGAGATCTGAGATGGCCGTGAGAGTTTAACAAGCCACTCTCTCTTCCTCCCATGTGCTCTTTGTGTTATTATTAAAGTCCAGAGCACGCTTCACTGCAATGTGTCATTGGCCCTTGTAAAGCAGCAGCAGAAATAAGCCACTGAATTTGAATACAGCCTGGAGCTACCTGGTTAGGCTCAAGATCAGTGGAGAGGAGACACAAACACACACAGCCTGGCTACAAAAAGTGGGTGCATCATCAGTAGGTGCACTGACGGTGTTTTTAACAGCTAAAGGTGACACCAGACTATATCAGTTTTAAATAGAGAGGTGTTAATTATGGAGGCTGGATTGGCTTTTCTTTACTATAACTGCTTGAACTACAATACTTGTTAAATATGCAATAATACAAGAAGACAAAAATATCTGGGTAGCAATCCAGGGTAGAGCTTTGATTGGGCCCAAAAAATCCAGCCTGACCCTACCCGAGCCTGTGCATGTTCTGTCCGAGCCCGGCCCAGCCCGTCCCTTTAACTGTAATTATGAGCCCGAGCCTGGTTTAAACCCGACATTTTTTTAAGGATACGAATGTGGACATTGAAGGCTGACACTCATCTTTCTTTCCATGGCAAGGCTTCGTCATGTGCCTCTTAAGTGTCGAGGTCCCCGTCTTCTTGCTGTCATATACCAGCATAGTACTGCACTTGGTACACTCGACGAAGCCAACACACATGTGACCGGGTTCAGGCTCGGGCAGAGAATCTAAACTCTAATCCAGGGGTCTGACATTGGTGACATTTTGAAAGTCTAGAAGAGCTGCACGATTAAATAATTGAATCCCCGTTCAAGTGCAAATGCTTCCATATTAGGCCATAGAGGATAATGTTGTTGTTACTTTAGGGAAACAAAAGAAAAAAAAGAAAAGACAACAACAATAAACACAAATAACACAAACAGAAAGCAAACATAGGGCTAGAGTAGCTCATAATTTAACATAAATGTCACAAGTTTCCTGGCATGAGAATTTCTGATCTTTTTATGTGTTTGTTTAGTGAGCCACTCAGCCGGCAAAATCTTCAGTGCACATGCTTGATGGGCCTAACTAAGTGGAAGATCCATCTGGCTTTTTAATGTAATGGGAACGGTTGCAATCAGCATCCACACCTGGTTCAAATGACTCTGCAGTAGTCACCTATATTTCTTGTCTCTGGCTCCAATCAGCATTAATGAAAATACAATAGCTGGGTGAACTAATTGTAGCCCGTTGGTACGAGCCAACATAAAATATTGTCGATCTTTGAAATGAGTCCGCACCAAGTTTGAAATTCAGAGAATGTGTAAAATGTAGAAAGAAGTAGCCACTGTGACGTTTTCACTGGCCTCTATGCTGCTTTCTACTGTTTACCGGCCTGTCTGTGACACTCAACATTACACGCCCGTATAACAAAAAACACAAAGGCATGCTTGTCTGCTGGGGAACTGGCCATTGGTCCGACAGCCCATTGGTTCGACATCCCATTGTTCCGACCATATTAAACCCATTGTTCCGAAGTCCTGTTGTACCGAAATCATCATGATGCCCTGTGGTTAAGGTCTGGTTAGGTTTAGGCACAAAAACCACTTGGTTAGGGTCAGGAAAAGATCATGGTGTGGGTTAAAATGAAAAAGAAAGTGACAAACACATAAGCTGTGAGCCTGCTTCGCCTCAAGCCTTTCCCAGCTGACCTAGAGCCGGTCACGGCGCACCATCAAGGCAGAAATACGCCCGCCGGGAGCCGTTCAGCACTGCGGACCGTCGGACTAATGGGATGTCGGACCAATGGGCTGTCGGACCAATGACATGGACCCATCTGCTGCAGCATGGCAAAGGAGTCTATAGCATGTTTTCCTGTGTTTATAAAACCCATGTGTGTGCTAATTTTGGTGGAAAAGGCTTATGTGTCAAATACTGATATATTAAAACCACACAAAGTTTTTATGGCAAATATGTTAGCCAACTATTTATGTATCTAGACACAGAGCAACATTAGCATTCCTTTGGAGTTGTGTTTCTGGCCACCTGATGAATGTAAGTCCGATATTCAATCTCCTTTTAGCCCTGTTAATTCTCCATTTAATCCCGAGGGAAATATCTGGTTCTGTCGCTAAATACTCCATTATGTTCACCAGCTAGTCGCTAACTGTGTCTGTCTGCTGTTTGGTGCTCCACAGAGGGTTTTTAGATCTTTAACACTGAAGCTGAAGGCAACTGCAGAGTCAGGTGATAATTCTCTGTGGGTTCATCACTGTGAGCAACTCCTTCACAGATCGGACCCATTGTTCATCTAACAATAAATGTAGTTCAGCTTTAAGTTGTTACAAAATTCTTCAGGATTTATGAAAAAATGTTAGTGTCTAAAATAGCAGGAAAGATGCAAAGTGCTCAGCATCACCTACTGTAGCAGATGTGTTTTTAGAGTGAAAGGACAAGTCTTAGTCACTTCAACTGCCGACAGAGTACAGAAGGAAGAGGAAGGCGTGGTGACAAAGCACAATGTGATGACAAAGTAGTGGTGACGACTTAAAACTTCGTAAACTATCCTGCTCATGGAAAAGGCAGGGGCAGAGAGAAAGACACTTTTCATTTACCTCGTTTCACATTTAGCTTACCTTGTCTAAACAAGGCAGGAAAGTACTGGCAGACAAACTAGATCTTGTAACTTGCTACCCAGTGATGTAACGCCTCATTCAATGTGCCTCAGTGTGCTCTGATTTCAAGGTGTAAATTACGTGTGAGAAATGGGACAGGGCTTCAGAGGAAACGTTAAGTCAGTGCGCGACAAAATGCGATCCCTCTTACACAACTGATACTTTCAAGGTGTCTTTAATTGTTTAATGATGTGTGTCTAAACAGTTACTGTATTTCAAGATAGGGTGAGCATGTGAATGTACCGCGTTAACAGGGCTGTACTGGACGCTGGCTCCTTGCAGGGTATATGGAGAGAATTTAAACCAGAGAACCAGCAGCATTTACAGATGACTGTAAAGATAAATATGGTTGTACTATAAGCAAATCAACCAAAACAGGACATATCACTGACGAATTGTCGGTTACACTTTGACTTTTGGTATGCATTAAACAAATGAGATATAACATATTAATGACTGAGCTTTAGAGGGGCTGGTAGGTATATTTTGTTGCCTTTAGACAGACCTAGGCTGGCTGTGCCCCCCTGATTCCAGTCTTTGTGCTGTGCTAAGCTAACCGGCTGCTGGTTCCAGCTTCATATTTAGCATGTGTCAATCTTCTCATCTCTGCAGGAAAGCCAAAAGGTGTGTTTCCCTACATATACGACTTTTCCTTTAAAGTGATGAGATGGAAGTAAAATTTTTACAAAGCGTCTCTGAAGCCTTGCATGTATCACATCACAGCTTCAGGCGCTCAAAGAAGAAACACACTAAAGTTAAGTAAGCTTAACGAAAAAACTCACTTCCAGGCATTTAGACACTTTATAGTCATGAAAATTGATGAAGACTTGCATTGTGAATCACAACCATGTAGCTCTCAGCAGGGTCAATGAAAAAGACTGGAGAGGAAAATAAAAGAGTATGTATATGTCTTTTTTTATGTGAGAGAAGAGGACAATTATATCATCCACAATACAAGTATGCCGATAGGTAGAGCAGCTGGAAGTGTGGGTGATGTAGCAAGGCAATTAGGACTAGTTGACTCTGAGAAAGATATTTCATGTGGAAATGCTACTTGATTTACACGGATAAAGTTCCTATAAGGTCCAGTGTGCAGGATTTAGGGGGATATACTGGCAGAAATGGAATATAAGTCTGATTTTTTAATATTAAAGTGCTTTATTAAATGATTTTACTGGTTAAATCATCGGGTCTATTTGTTTTGTAGAGAAAGAGACGTCTGCAGATAAGTTATCAGAGATTGATGAATGTATTTTTGACCATTAAATAAATGACTTTTGGGAATGTCTTTAGTAATAACATGATTCCATATAACATGCTGTAGACTCACTCAACTTAATATCGCAGTTGAAAGTTGAGAGAACACTGAGCCTACAGTCCTAGGATGAACTTGTTTGTCTCTGTGATTATTTTGTGCTGAGACAGGCTGGACACTGCCCTGCATTTATCTGTGTAATCAGAAGTAAAGGGTGCAAATATGATGACGCACCACCTGAATAATTTATTCTTATCTGTGTTTGTAAATGATTATAACAGGTTGAGATAAAAAGCACACACATGGGAAGACCAGCAGAAATAAATGGACCTGATGTGCCCAAAATAATCACAAAAATGTGTTGATAATCATCATACTTGTTGTGGTTAGATAACCCCACCCCGAAGCTGTATATATAGAGATGTAAATGACTGCAGTGGTGGTATGAGTGGCTATGAAGAGGTTTCAGTCTGTAGGCTGAGAGCTCGTCACTGCGTCACTGTTCTGAAAAGTGCTGAAGAAATGACATTTATTTCTGTTCATTCTAATTCATATCTGGCTCTACCTTACTGGGACTAATAGGCCCTCCTGGACAAACCATATTAAATGCTCCGCAGTAGATCAAGTGACAAAGAACAATAATAAATGATTGCATGGTTCCCCTCATATCAATACGATCTGCGAGTAAATGAGGCTTTTATCATAAGGATTAGGCTCTAGAGATTGATAGTTATCAGATGTAAGAACACTTTAATTGCATTTATAATTGATTTGTTATTAAATAGAGTTGGAGAGACAGAGAGACTGCTGCAGTGTAATTGGTTTGACAAATATCTCTGTAGAGTACCACATCCCTCTAGAACAATAAGTATGTCAAAGACAGATGGAACTATAACCAACATATACAACAAGCAAACAATTTTGCACGTACAGTATCCCCTCCACCCTTTATATAAATACATCTCTTGTCCACTCTGTGTCCAGTGAAACACTGGAGATACATAGCAGAGAGGGTTCTTATCACATTATCACCACAGAGAAAGAACAGTGCTGTAAGGCCAAGAAAAAAATGCAATCAATCAATCAATATATTTACTGCAATGTCAGTCTTTAAAAAGTACAGGAAAAAAAAATCCATCACACAAACTTAACAGCGACAAACTTTTAAGTAGTGTGTTGATTGATGAGCGCAGGATCTGTATCCTCCTTAGAGCTACAAACAAGGGTGTTATTTCCATTGAAAATGGGACAGTCCCCCTCACCTTTATGATTTCATATGTATTTTCCTGTTAAAGTGTTTCTGAACAGTGTCATTTTACTGTCTTGCCACTGTTGTCCAGATGAGAGAGGATCGGCTTTAAAGGCTGACACACTCATCTAAGCCACCTACAGTTGCTAACATATGATCAAAGCAAGTGCCTCAGTATTTCTATTTTTTTTTTTTTTTGCCATACAGCCATTATGTTTAAAAGAACAGCAATTAAAAAATGATTTAATACAGTTTAATTTACACTGTTCAGATGCATTTACACCTCTTCAACAATCAAATTTATGTCCATCCTGAACACTTGGATGCAATTACATTTAGCTTTTTTGATGTCTGATAGATCTGATCCTCCATGCCAAGCCTTACGTTCAATGAAGTCCACTATCTGCTTTAAGTCTAACCTCTTTTCTTAATTTGTAAAATGACCAATCTGCTCAGCTATCTTGTCCCACTGCTCCTGAAATATATTTTTTTAATAATTCTGAGCTAACAATTAGCACTTGGCAATAAAAACTGTAAACAAGTTTGTAAAAAATATCCAAAAAGTCTCCCTTTAGACCTAAGATCTGTGGACATCACAGACATTAAGCAGCTTTATTCTATCCTTTTTTTGCAGTTATATGGTGCTTGTATTTTATGACTCTTGGCCTTGTTTTTTGTCGTAAAGCACTTTTTGACATCACAAAGTTTGCTCTCCTGCTATAAAAATATAAACTTTACTTATTTATTTGTAGCTGACCCTCATTAGTTCCTCTTTCCCGCTGCCAGTTTCACACACACTATGTAATTAATGTGTTTATAGACACACTGCAGGGCTTCAGTGTCCATCCCCTCCCTTTGATAGAAACCTCATGAAAGCACAGGCAGATTTGAAAACATGTTTCTTGCGCGTCTTAATTGATAGAATAACAAGTGAAGCCAGTGTGCATGTCTCCCCTTTGACAGACAGCTCACATTTAATACAAATACAAATAGATGCAGCTATGCAAACCCACGCCCACCCTGACACATAAACAGACACATGCTCTTCACATGCCTTTCCACCCACACACACATAAACACTATACACTGTGACAATTACGGAAGAGGTGGTGCGCGTGTGCACCTGCCTCATCTATCTCTGTCAAGCTAAGTCTAATCCATCACCATCTAATCATTATAGTGAGCAGGGCTTTCAGCGCAGATAGAGGTCTGCCCTGACTGGGTCTCTGTTAATGGCATACAATTAACGTAGATAAAAAGGTACACAACAAAAGGACAAGCTGCAACACCACTGTAGCACGTTATCTACAAAGACCAGAGGGCAGATAACAGGAAGTGAATAAACACTGTGATACGCAACTCTGTTTTTTCAAGGAAGACATTTTGATTCTGTGCAACAGTTGTTGATGTTCAAATTGAGCATTTTATGTAATCTATATGTAAATTCAGGCAACGTTGCTTTACAGACCAGTTATGCAGATTAACCTACCACTATGCATAAGGAATGTGTTTTCAAAGCCATAGAGCTGCTAAACAATCCCTCTAACTGTAGAGTAATCCTGTGCAATTGCTGAGATTTAACATTAGATTTCAAAAAGGAATTTAAAGGAGGAGAGAATAGGAAATCTAGACACGCTTGTAAAATCCATCAGGGGAGAAGAAAACTATAGAAGAAAATATGTTTTTTTTCGATTCGTGGAACAAACTAATTGCAAAAAAGGTTTCCAATTTAAAAAGAAACTACTGAGTTGTAATTTTGAAAGAAAAAATTCTGAAAATTATGAGAGAACATGCAGAAACAGTTTAAAAACCAGAGTTGACCAAAGTTCTGTATAATAAAATGAAAAAAAAGAATGAGAAATTACACAACAATCCCAAAAACATGCACAAATAAGCGAGTAAGAAAATAAAGCACAGAATAACAAGATCTGAAAATAAAATAATAAAAGATAAAACCCTTAGAAAACATGTGGGTCTTCAGCTTAGCTTCAAACATGTCTACAGAGGAGGACCATGTAATTGAAAAGGGTAAACTATTCCAAAGCTTAGGGGCAGCCACTGCGAATGCATGACCTTCCTTCCTCCTCTGCCTCGATTGCTGGACAGCCAGGACTAAGGATCTGAGAGATTTTGGGTTGGAAAGAGGACAGAGGAGCTAAGAGACATACTTGGGGTGCCAGACCATGTAAGGCTTTGAAAAACAATACCACCTTACACTCAGACCTATACTTGACTGGTAACCAATGCGGGGATGCCCGTATGGGTGTGATATGGTTTGTTTTCTGGGTTCCCGTTAGAAGCCTTGCAGAAGCATTCTGCACCAACTGATATGTGATATAAGGAACAGAACATTGCAATAATCCAAGAAGAGGAAATTATGGCATTTGTGACAATCTTCAGGTCATTAATGAGAGGATCTGTTTAAGTTTGGCAAGATTTCTTAGTTGGAAAAAGCAGCCTTTCACAACAGTGTTAATTTGTTTGTCACATTTTAAAGCTGAATTGAAGAGGACACCAGGATTTCTGGCAGGGGCATGAAGGTTAGGAGCCAGGGCCCTAGATGGTTTGCTATACCCCTGAAAAAGTTTTAGGAACCAATCACAACCACTTCTGTCTTACCATCATTTAATTGAAGTCATTTTTTGCCATCCAAGATTTCACATCTTGGAGGTAGTCGAGGAGGGACCTTACTGTGTTGTTATTGTTATTGCCAAGTTCTAATGGGAGGTAAAACTGAGTATCATCTGCATAGCAATGGTAAGAGATATTGTAATAATGGAGGATGGAACCTAAAGGTAGCATATATAAGATGAATAAGATGGGTCCCAAAATGGAGCCTTGAGGTACACCACAGGTGATGGGAGCTGACCAGGAAAACAGGTTACCAGTTTTGACAGAAAAGGATCTCTCTGTAAGGTAGATGCCAAGCCACCAAAGGATGCTACCCTGGATACTGACCTGGCGCTCAAGACAGTTCAGAGGAATAAAATGGTCAGCTCTATCAAAAGCAGCACAAAGATCTAACTGAATAAATATTTTTCCTTTCAGTTTTACAATCGTATCAGCCAGGCGGGCGCAGCTGACTCAGTCGGATGAGGAAGTGAATTGAGCCATGGATAGTAGATGTGGTGGCTAGGGAACAGAATGGTTATGTAAAGTATAGTGACCAGTTGTGGTTGGCAGCAGCCACCACCAGGGAGGTCACAGGCACTTACATGCTGGGGGCCCCCAACCTGGAGCCTACAGCGTTGATATGGTTTTAGCAGAGGCGACTGAGGTGATCCACAGAGAGGATATCAATCACCAAACAGCAAAACTTTCCCATTAGTTTCCAACAGGTACACCTGCTGTGGCGATTAGGCTGTTTTTGTTGTTTGCAGATTGTTGCTTACTTGACCCGATATCTGCACTCCCTGTTAGTTAAGTCTCAAAGCAGAAACAAGCCGGTTGTGCTAGCCTCAGCAAGCTGTCCAGAACAAAGAATTTAAAATTCGAGCGCATGATGGCTAAGATCTTTCACTTTGTCAGAACATGTAGATATAAAGAATCAGGGTCTAAAAGTATAGCGCAGGATATGACTTAAAAGATGGATTAAAAACTGGCAAAAATTGCCACTTTGAGATGAGGACACACAACGCTGATGCATGCGCAATCAGTTTTTAACGTGAAAGATTAGCCTCAAGCAGAGAGCGGTATCTTTGAACTGTTCATTATGTTGATGAAGGGGGAAGCTTGTTTCCTGAAAACTGTCCCAAAAGCATTGTAACACAAAGAGACAAGTTGAACTCTGGGATCTGGGTCATAGCACTCGGACTACAAAAGGGTTCCGCTGCATCCTAATTATTAGGAAACATATCTTTCTAAATGAATATAAAGGTGGTAGCTGTAATGAGAACCGATTTCTTCCTAAATGCATGACTATATAAAAACAGGTGACAAATCAAAGGAAAAGCCTGAACAAAAGAGCAGAGAAACACAACAAATACAGATGCTTTCATTCAGGTCACAAGAGCTCACTGAATCGATTGACGTGTCCTCTGCCTTCGCAGCCACCATAATCACAACCCAACTCAGTTGGACATGTTTAACTGACATGTTCTTCCCATCATCATCACCAAAGGAGGGAATAAAAATTGGAAGAATGTTTAGCCCTCCAGTAGAGCTTCAGCAGCTTGTAAATTCTATGCCGCGAAGCACTGAGGATGTTTAGAGGCTTGGAGTGGCCCAACACCTTTGACACTTGATGGATTTTTTTTTGGATGGCAAAGCCAGTCTGTCTATCATCTTTGCAGCAGTTTAATGCAAGGATGCAGTGTGAGTAAGTTGAAGCAAAGGAAATCTTAAGAATGTACAGACTGAGCAGTTTGGTCAAAGTGATTGGCTGCTTCAGAAAAGCGTAGCTGAACAAAGAACAGGGTTTGCAAAGATTCTCAACTGGGACACATAATGGACGACATTTGAGCGAGCACATAACAGACAACAGCGTGGCTGATTTATAAACACCACACAAGGTCTGAGAGCGAGTGAGGACAGAATCACGAGTATCGATCGATGTCTTGAGCCTAGAGAGGAATGGATCACTGGATCTGAATGAGCAGTAAAGCTTCCTTAGTTCCTTCCTTTCCTAGAGTGCTCACAATCTGAGAAAACAGCTGGAGGAAACAGTGAGAAGAGATTTTGAGCTTGGTGCACACAAACTGAAGGATCTGCTCTCCAAACTTTTTTTTCTTGCTTACAAATCTGTCCCTGTGCACTGAAACATCTTGAGTTACAGATTGCAGAGCTTGAGTTTTTATGTTCTCGCTCAGTAGTTTTCATTTAAATATTTTTAACTGAAAAATTGAAAAAGAGAGAAAAAATGAAAGAAACAGAGACAGAATGATTTTATAATGTCCAAAGTAACATAGGAGAGCATGTCAGGATGCAGAGAGGGGAAAGGCTACACACTGCATATACACACACAGGAATGCAGGTGCAGGCACACATGCATCTATAGCTGTGATGAGCGGGTGCCTGCAGTGAAACACAGGTCCACAGACAGAGTGTGTGTGTGTGTCAGAGCAGGTTTGATTAGAAATGAGCAGAGGGGTGGTGAGGCCACTGAGGTGAAGAGAAAGGCTATAGCCCTGTCAGGATAATTTAAAGAGAGAAAGAAAATAAATGAGCCAACTGGTCAGCCGTAAACACACCCACACACACACACACACACACACACGTGCTATGTATCTCCATGTACAGTACAGGCCAAAAGTTTGGACACACCTTCTCATTCAATGCGTTTTCTTTATTTTCATGACTATTTACATTGTAGATTCTCACTGAAGGCATCAAAACTATGAATGAACACATGTGGAGTTATGTACTTAACAAAAAAAGGTGAAATAACTGAAAACATGTTTTATATTCTAGTTTCTTCAAAATAGCCACCCTTTGCTCTGATTACTGCTTTGCACACTCTTGGCATTCTCTCCATGAGCTTCAAGAGGTAGTCACCTGAAATGGTTTCCACTTCACAGGTGTGCCTTATCAGGGTTAATTAGTGGAATTTCTTGCTTTATCAATGGGGTTGGGACCATCAGTTGTGTTGTGCAGAAGTCAGGTTAATACACAGCCGACAGCCCTGTTGGACAACTGTTAAAATTCATATTATGGCAAGAACCAATCAGCTAACTAAAGAAAAACGAGTGGCCATCATTACTTTAAGAAATGAAGGTCAGTCAGTCCGGAAAATTGCAAAAACTTTAAATGTGTCCCCAAGTGGAGTCGCAAAAACCATCAAGCGCTACAACGAAACTGGCACACATGAGGACCGACCCAGGAAACGAAGACCAAGAGTCACCTCTGCTTCTGAGGATAAGTTCATCCGAGTCACCAGCCTCAGAAATCGCAAGTTAACAGCAGCTCAGATCAGAGACCAGATGAATGCCACACAGAGTTCTAGCAGCAGACCCATCTCTAGAACAACTGTTAAGAGGAGACTGCGCCAATCAGGCCTTCATGGTCAAATAGCTGCTAGGAAACCACTGCTAAGGAGAGGCAACAAGCAGAAGAGATTTGTTTGGGCCAAGAAACACAAGGAATGGACATTAGACCAGTGGAAATCTGTGCTTTGGTCTGATGAGTCCAAATTTGAGATCTTTGGTTCCAACCGCCGTGTCTTTGTGAGACGCAGAAAAGGTGAACGGATGGATTCCACATGCCTGGTTCCCACTGTGAAGCATGGAGGAGGAGGTGTGATGGTGTGGGGGTGTTTTGCTGGTGACACTGTTGGGGATTTATTCAAAATTGAAGGCACACTGAACCAGCATGGCTACCACAGCATCCTGCAGCGACATGCCATCCCATCCGGTTTGCGTTTAGTTGGACGATCATTTATTTTTCAACAGGACAATGACCCCAAACACACCTCCAGGCTGTGTAAGGGCTATTTGACCAAGAAGGAGAGTGATGGAGTGCTGCGGCAGATGACCTGGCCTCCACAGTCACCGGACCTGAACCCAATCGAGATGGTTTGGGGTGAGCTGGACCGCAGAGTGAAGGCAAAGGGGCCAACAAGTGCTAAACACCTCTGGGAACTCCTTCAAGACTGTTGGAAAACCATTTCAGGTGACTACCTCTTGAAGCTCATGGAGAGAATGCCAAGAGTGTGCAAAGCAGTAATCAGAGCAAAGGGTGGCTATTTTGAAGAAACTAGAATATAAAACATGTTTTCAGTTATTTCACCTTTTTTTGTTAAGTACATAACTCCACATGTGTTCATTCATAGTTTTGATGCCTTCAGTGAGAATCTACAATGTAAATAGTCATGAAAATAAAGAAAACGCATTGAATGAGAAGGTGTGTCCAAACTTTTGGCCTGTACTGTATACTGTCAGAGTATTGTCACAGAAATTTGTTTTCTACCATTTCTGACCATTCAAGCTGATGAGCCTAATTTTAAGTCCATAGGAAACAGCATTTTGAGAGTATCTGGATTCGGTATTGCAGGATATAACATTAGGAGAAATTTGATTTATATCTTTGCAAAGTGGGCGTGCCATAACTGTGAAGCCAAGATGGTGTATTCCTGACAGCATAATAGGGGACTAGAGAGACGAAGCCCATTGTATGCTCCATTTATGTTATTTTTTGAAGCAGTCCATTGTAAAATGTCTTGTGCATAATCCGGAGTTGTCACTGATACCACTTTCCTCAAAGTAAATAAATTCCATCCCATTGTGGCATTGAGTTTTTAATATTATTGGTTAAAACTGGTTGATACTCACGTCAGCAGACACATTTGGTTTCATAGACAGAAAACATGATTGGATTTTGGTGTAAGAATACAAAGAAATTGATTTTTTTTTTTGGCAACTATTGTTAAATAGGTGCATGGAATGTCTGGGGGTGTGATCGAGAGGGGTTAAAAAGGCATATTTCATTTCTCATCTCAACTCTAAATTGCATTAGCCTGCAGGAAATATGGATTTTTAACTCACCTACTTTTTCAGTTTAAGCAACAAAACAACAAGACAGTGGCATTTTAAAATTAATAAAGCAGTGCTTCTCCTTCTTCTTAAGCTGGACAATATTAATCTATTAGGCTTTAGACAAAGATCATTCACTTTAACACTGTCAATCAAAAACAAACAAACAACAAAAAACTTTTTAGTGTAGGGTTTAGGGGTGGTTTTTTGTTTAGGTTTTTTTTTTTTTTTTTGATGCTGTTGATTATGAGTGGACATTGACACCATAAATCCACCACTGCATGACCACTAACTTGTGTAAACTATTTCTGTTTCAGTCTACTGTTAAAGCACGTTTGGACTCCATGATATATTCATGTAACACACAACATGCAGTGAGTTGTTTGGTGCTTGACAACATCTGGTTTAGTTTATTTTTCCATACTGACATCTACCTGGACGACACACAGTGTGCATCATAACACAAACTGACACACTATATCCACATATTTGGCCAAAATGTAAAACTGCCATTGGATGGAAACAGTTATAAATATGCCAAAGGTCGTTGAGCATATTCCTGTCTGTTGTCATCCTTTAGGGTAATGCAGTATGCTTTTGGGCTACACTCTGAAGTAGCCCCAGTTTGGGGATTAAAAAGCTAAACTTGCTGATGGAAAACTGCCGTGTTCAGTTCATGGGTTGATTAGAAATGTTTTGGATAAGAGGGAGTTTTGGGGGGGCTGATGGTTGTCTCGCCCCATGTCACAGCACTGCCTGCAGCTGCCAAAACCAAACCACTCGTCCACTTCAATGATGCATTGAAGGACTTATTAAGTGGCTAACAGTGTGAGTGAAATTACAGAGCTGCTGCTGCTGCTGTTGTATGTGTGTCCTTTTATTGATTTTATCTTGTTTTCCCTATGACTAATATTTTTGAATTAATTTTCTACATCAGTGTAACTATTAACACTTTGAAAACAGAGCTTGATTCTGGCATCCCTTGCACACACAAAAAATCTGTTTTTAATCATATTTTTCTGCCAACAGAGCGAAACTACTTGTTTGCAGTTTCAACAACAACCTTTTTGATTTATTGTTGCGTAGCCTCCCTGCTGTGCACTTTAGGTGCCTACACAGGCAGTGAAATGTACGACTATAGATTATGTTGAAGTGAGAGAGACACAGAAACCTCTCAACTGAAATCTCTGTTCTCCTGTTCTGCCCTAAAACCAAATGGAGGCATAAATCCTTCGCCCTTTGTTGTTTTGTCCAAGTATTTGGTTCAACACCGGAGACCCAGAGGGGAGTAAATTGTTTCTGTGGGTCACATTCCTGCCGAGGGGACCTTAATTTCAGTCTCTGCTTCTTTTTGTTTGTTGTTTTAAAGAGAAAATTTGCAACCTTTTATGTGGATGTCTCATCATGTATTGATGGTCAGTGTAGTCAACTGAAGCAATAACTCCCCAGTATGTGCTATATTGACTGAGAAAGTTGAGTTCTCCTGCTCGCAGAGGCTTTCCACCAGTGCTTACATTTACCAGGATGCATTGCACCAGACCTATTAGACTTTAGCTGTACTTTGCTGGCCAAAACAACGTGTAGCTGAGATTTATGAGTTGTGCCTATAGAACTGCACCTAACAAAGTAATTACACAGAGGCTCTGCAGCCTGAACCAGCATGAACCAAGACAGCAAGCACTATCATTTTTTCACATTCTCCATAGCAGCGCAATATTCACTCCTTCCAGTTTTAACCTTTAACAATAAAATCCCAATTAACATTACACGAAGAATTTTGCTAAGAGACAGATGAACAAAATAGTTTATGTTAGAGTAAGGTGATACTCACTAAATAGTCAACTGCCCTTTTGGCCCTGCTGGTCTGGTTTGTCTTTTCCAGGTTGTCTTCTGTATCCTGAAAAAGGTCTCCACCACACCTCTTTCTAAGGGGCCGTTTACACAACAACGATTTCAGTAAAAACGGAAAAGTCTGTCCTTTGCGTTTTAAAAAAATTCTGCGTTTATATAACAACGTTATTGAAACGATCTCCGTTCACATGGAGCCGCAAACTCTACTAGAAACACTGTAGTATGCACGCCAGGCCAAGGGGTGGCAGCGTAAATTTGCAAAGCAACACCACGGCATGACGCCATACGCCTGCGCTGAAGCGCCTTCCTCTCCAATGCGGTGATTACAAACCAAAACAAAGAAGACACAATGGCGAAAGCATGCACAGATAACTTTGTCTGGATGGACGACGAGGTGAAGTTGCTACAGTAACAGATCTACACTTCATTTCAAATCAACAGGGTGAGCAGCACAAACAGCGCTCGGTATTGTCGTTGTGACGGTCGGCATGCCTAGTAACTGGAACCATAATGCGCATGTGCGAAAAGTCCGTTTTCAGAGGAACTGCATATTGCACGTTTACATGACAACAGAGACGCTGCCGTTTCCAAAACGTTGCACTCTGGAACCCGTTTTCAAATCATTGCGTTTTCAGGCACCCGAAACGCCGCTGTCGTGTAAACGATCAGCCAAAACGCAACTAAAGTTTACTGTTTTCAGTTGAAATCATTGTCGTCTAAACGGGGCCTGAGAGCGGAGTACAACGTCCATGAATCGTAACCCAAACACAGGCTTTGCACTCGGCGCTGTTCTTTCAGGGTTTTTGTCTGCAGCAGCTTCCAACTAAAACTGCCCCACTGAAATTCTGTTGGCATCAGAGAGCATTTTGAGAAAAGGCACCACCAGATGGTGTTTGATCTTGGCATTTCAGGTTCTAGAGGGTTCCCGCAGACTATATCCTCTTGCACCACTAATGCAACCACAGTCTTAGCTTCTCTCTGCTGGTTTCTTCAACACGTTCTCACTCCGACCTCGTCACATATTGACGTTTGGTCATGGACTTTATGTCCAGATACGACGTGAAAGGTACCCTGGGCGCATTGGTTGTTGACTTGCTGGGACACTGTGTCAAATTATGCCTGTTACATACACTGTCTTCTTTCAAATTACACTTCTGTTTTCACAGAACATTTTACATTTACATACAGTCTCTTTCAAATTAAATGCACAACATAGGTACAACACCGCAAATTGACGTGCTTTTTCCTTCAACAACAAATGCACCAGGTTGGTTTCAGGGAAGAAACAGAAGAGGATTTGGCTTTATAATCTTACGGGACGCAAACACCACTCTCCTGGGTCTGTGGTTGTTTGACCCATCCACCACCCCTCCTGGCTGCCCCACTTGGACTTTCACTGCCTTAACTTTCGTTCTTGTCCCACCGTATTTCCCCCTGATGCTGCTGGGCACCGTTAAACTATGCCAGCCACGTATCATGCCAACGTTAAAGGAAGGTTTTTTCGTCGCTGTCTGACGCCACATGTCACTGCTCGTTTGCAATACAAGCAAAGAAAGCAAGAAAGTTCTGTTTTGGAGTGGCATCAAGACCATGTCCCCTGGCTACCCAGAGGTGAAATAGTAGTTCCTCCTTGTCCCCAACTATGTCACTGGATGCAGAAAAAACAACAGATTTTGCAGCTGCCAACATTTGCCCTGCACATTTACCATGTGCACTGATTAGACATCTGCTTAAAATGAGGTGAATTTTCTCTTTAAGATCTGAATTAAGTTAATATTTACCCTTAAATTTACACTCAAACAGTCCAACACTATTTAAAGTGTAAGAGTTGTATTTTCTGGTTTCTTTTTAATGCCAGTGGAGACGTCGGGGTTTTACTCCTCAAATCTTTTAATTCCTGTGTAAAAACACAATATGTAAAGAGAAAAGAACAAACAGGGCCGAGTCGTTCTTTTTGTAATCCCATCAGAGGAAAAGATACTAAGCTGATTCTGCTGCTATGCCAACAGCACTTCTGAGCTACCAAAGGGCACGGTTGTTGTCACAAACAGCTGAGATCTCTGTCTTTTTCAGTGGACATTGTGTGTAGCCAGACTTTCAGCCAAAAAAAAGAAACAAAAGGATGAGAGAGACAGAGACAAAGGGTTGTGTGTCTGTATGGCATGAACAATGTCTAATCTAGGCTCAGTAATAACACTGGCGTACTTGCAAAAGCAGCATGATACCACTTCACTGAAAGGATAGAGAGACGGGAGGGGAGACAGTTAAACAGTGTGTGTGAGAGAGAATGTGGTGGAGTATTAAACATAAAGTGTAATTTCAATGAACGTTGCAGCGAGTGGAAAGCATAAAAGAAGACAGATTACACAAAGAGAAACACTATAAATTATTGTAATGTTCAGGCTGCTGCATGCAAGCACAGGCCAGGACTCATCTGCATAATGCATATTAGCTCAAGTACGGGGCTGTCATGTATAACCTGCAATAACTCTATCCCGCTCCCTCCTGCCATTGCTCTCTCACTGTGACTAAATTGGAAACTCCACAACCGATGTCACACACTGCTTTCCTATTCTGAGTCTGTCTTTGTCTCTCCACCCAGCGCTCTGCACACCGTCAATTGAATCCTTCCTCCTCCTCACTCCACTGCTCCCGCCCGCCTGCAAGGTTGGGTTTAAAAATTTTATCACATGTTCAGATTACACCTTTAATCTGTCCCTACATCACTGACAGGCCTCCAATTCCATGCTTGTGAAATATTTGATTAAATTTTCATAAGTTCCAGTTGACTGGCACTGACTGGCGAGGTATAAGTTAACAGATCAAGAGATTAATATGAATGACCCTATTTAGTCGCTCTGGAGTGGTTCTTCTATTAACAGGTAACACTAGTCCATCTGGGAGATCGTGTAGCTTCACCATGCCTATAATTGCCTAAGCATTACTGGCAAACACTTTTGAAATGCCAGGAATGAGACTACAGAGACTCTCACTTATCACACCATCAGCTGTGACAACTGGGCGATTTTCTTATCTGAAGATTCAGGTATACAGCAGGTTGAACTCACACAGTAAGTACCTTATTCGTCAAAGTCATACCATCAATTATGCTTTATGGAAGTGTTGTCAAAATAGGAGAAGTTTAAAAGAGGTGCTTTTATTACCTGAGCAATCAAAGCAATCACAGACAAACAGTGAAAAATGTCCTCACACACAGCTTACAAGCTTCCATGATACTGATTGCTGCATTGAAACAGTGAGATTTTTGTAAAGAAAACACCTATTGGAAGAACTTACAGTAAAAGAGGGAAATCTGCGTGACACAGTGTCATATATATCTTAAAGGAAAATCCATAAAGTTTCATGCATTCAATCCAATACAAAAAGGGCACAAGTGGCAAAATAAGCTTATTTTTCAAGTAGGCCAACAGTTTTTACACTGGCCTTTTGCTTTGGACTTTGTGTTACTATCACTCCACTAAAGCTCAACAGGGTAAACACTGTCCAAGCAAGCACATAGAGGGAACTTCATATTATCAGACTGTTACTTTGCAAGCAACCCTACCACACTTGGTTATAGTTAGGTAAACATCACATTTTAGCTTAAAATAGCCACCTTTGATGGCACTATCCTGGCTGGAAACACATCTATGTCTCAGTAAAAAAAACAACCATATTTTGTGGCACTATCCACGGTGGAAACACAGCAACAGATTACTTCAAAACACCAGTGTTTGGTGGCTAAAAAGCCACTGGTAAATGCAGTTTTGTACAATGACAACATTTTCTTCTGGCAATGGGCTGTTGCAAGATATCTACTTAATTGGACTATTATGTTCAGATAAACTTTGGCCCCCCATATTTTACACTGAAATTGCGTTGGGAAGTGGATCTTTTAAAAGTAAGTATGAAAAGGATGAAAGATTAATGCTACTTAAAAATGTTGTTGCTATGTTTATATCGGTTCCTGATCTTTTTAGTGCAGACTTAATGTGTGCTCAGACAGATATTTTTTTTACGCTGAGTATTATTTGCACATTTTGACTGTTGGACTATTTCTGCTGTCTGTTTATTTGCCACAAACAGCCAATGACAGACTTGGTGTTAGATAGCAGCTCAGCCAATGACTGATGTCAAAATGTAAGATGAACTCCAGTCTCTCTGTTTTCCTCTCACCTTTACATATATGAGGCAGATTCATAAAGCCTCGTGATAAGCTATTTTTTTTTTTTGCACAACTTGTGCACAATGTCTTTGTGCAGGTCAGCTTGTGCAGGCACATTTCACGTCAATCCTGGACAAATTCACATCCAATCACACCCACTCGCATCTTTCCATTGACTTTGTTGGCATCTTGCCGCTTTCTGTCTGAATGTGCCTTTAGGCCTTTCAAACCGTCAACCTCAAGTCCAAATAAAGTCATGAGTCACTGCTGCCGATTCAAGTTGCAAGTCATTTTTGATTTTTTTTTTAAGTCAAGTCTTGGATTGAATCTGACCCAAGTCAAAGGCACATTACCTGAGAGCATCACACCTCTCATTTGAGCACATGATATGTTTATTGGAATAATTAATAGAAGACTGCACAGGACTGCAGTCCTGCTCTTGACAACAGACTGTTAGAGGCAGGACTAATGTTATGTGAGCTAAATATTAAACTTTGAGCCAAACAACTGAAAACTGTGGGTGTGTGAGAGAATGTGGTGGAGTATTAAACGAACAGAAAGTGTAATTTCAATGAACGTTGCAGCGAGTGGAAAGTATAAAAGAAGACAGATTACACAAAGAGAAACACTATAAATTATTGTAATGTTTAGGCTGTTGCATGCTAGCACAGGCCAGGACTCATCTGCATAATGCATTTACACACAACTTGCCAACATTTTAACCTTTGTCCAGCAAGTTGAAAGGTCACCTAACTTTGCCTCTTCCCTGCAATCTCAAGCTTCCCATCAAAAAGCTGCAGACGACCCCTTACTCCACAAAAGAAAACTAAGTAGAACCCATACTGCAGCACTGCTTCATCAACTGCAGTGACAGCGCCTCACCTTCTTGGTAGGAAAAAAAAATGTCTGGCAAGTGCCATCACCTGCAACATAAGCACAAATCTCTAGCTGTAAAGTGTGCATATGTGTTTTGCATTTTTCTATATGTCCCGTGGATGTGCATTAGTGCCACATTGTAGCTGCTCTTGGCTGATGAGACGTTTATAAGGCAATGTGTGTGTTTGCACTTAGCCATTCAATTGTGCACTTATGAATATATTTATGCACATGTGGTCACTGTACACCATGTAACAGTTTATAGGTGCGGCAGGATGCTGGCACTGAATGCAAATGAAAATTGCAGTAGTTTAAGTTGACATTTTATGCTCCGTTTAAACTTTTATTGGAACAACTTACACATGTTCCATGTGGGTCTGAAGGTTTATGGGTTAATGGGAAGAGCAAAGCAATAACACTGCCAAGACTTGGAGCTTCAGTCCAGCTGGGATCCTACATGCTTAATAATGTATAAAGTTAAATGCTACAATAATGCACTTGAGTAAAAAGCATCCATCACTTGGCATACAGTTTCAGTACATACTGCTGTCTGAGGTGGAGGGAAATGCATCATGATGGCGCCTGATAGCATCAGAAACTGGACCTGCTCCAGAACCACAGGATTAGTATGTTTCTGTTTTCCCTGTATATTTTCTGCATAGTTATATATAAATTTTTATTACTGCCACTCAGGTTGTTGCCCCAAAGTGGTACGTGTAGATGCACCACCACAGCTCCCCTTGTTGACACTTGACATCAACTGAGCATTGGGTGTCTTGCTCAAGGGCATTGCTGTGACATGGGAGAGCATGTCTGATTCACTCAGTGCTTCACTTGAGTGTGTTCACACATATATTGTACTGTATGTGTGAAACTGTGGACACAATATTTCTTTGTGTTTTGTGCACATGATGCTGACTCCTATTGTGTGAGAGTGGGTGCCAAGTATGCCAGCATATTATCAAGTGTGTGTGTGTGTGTGTGTGTGTGTGTGTGTGTGTGTGTGTGTGCGTGGTTTCCACTACCAAAGTGCTGAAATACTTGGCTCCATCGCGCCTAGATAATTGCTAATGGCTATGCCACTTTGGACAGGGCACACACACACACACACACACACACACACACACACACACACACACACACAACAATGCACATGCATAACTAACTAGCAGTGCCTTGATGCTGCTCATTAGCTGTTGAGGCGTGACAATGAAATCTGGGTTACTGCTTTGCAAGTTCACACACATGTATGCCACGCAAGCATAAACAAACACACACACACACACCAGTCCTCAACAGCTATAAAACTGGTTAATGTGGAGAGAAAGGGAGGCAGAGGAGAGCCTTGACAACAATAAAGACGAGCTGGGGGGGGCTATTCACCTTTTTATTGCTAATTAGGGGTATGAGAGTGTGTGAGATAAAGAGAGAGAGGGTGAATGAGAGATGGAAAGAGGAACTTGGTGGGGAAAAAAATTGTCCTTTCGTTGACATTAAGTGATGGTAATTTAGTTACGGCTTCTATATCGGCATGATGAATTTGACAGAGAGAGGTGGAAGGAGAGCCTATATTCATCTCTTAATTTCCATATGAGGTTAATAGTGTACAGGGTGTGTAGCCAGAGCTGTAAAAAGCCTGTGAAGGAGATGCTGCGCCTCTGTTACCTGAGGTCAAAGTAATATATGAGGCAGGACCATCACAGATATACGAGCTGTAAAATCAGGTGATCCGTGTGGAGCGGTGGGCTCTTTGCACAGTGTGAAGATTAAAATCGTCTCATGTTATCAAGAGCAACGCAGGATTTTTATTCAAGCTACCGCTCAGATCTATCTTGGTTTAAACACTGACACCGAGTATAAATTAACAGAGAGGATCTTTAAGCAACAACAGTTGGTACAAAGCGTGACGAAGCCAGATGAGCCACAATGACACCCAACACTCATCTTAACACCCTATGATCTAAACAGCGGTGTACTGAGAGTTCTTCTGCTTATTGGCAGATTTTTGTACTTAAATCCGTGAAATTGACAGCAATTACAAATTCTAATTCAAATGTCAATGCACAAAACCGGTTGCTCTCATTTGGTCCAATTTGGGATTTTCTGCGGCATCACTCAATTCGATATTAATAATTCCCCTCCATTAAATTGGTTAGTTACGCATCACAAGCAGTAAAGAGAGGAATAATCAAAAAATGCTGATGGAAGGCAATTCATCAGCGCTTTAGTGTGTAACTCCAGCTATAATAGACCTTTCTCATTTGAGACCTAAACAGAAAATCCTCCCTAAATTTCCTACGTGGGTTGTTTTTCAATGTGACTTATGAAAGAGGATTTCCTCAGATAAACAGGCTGTGAAATCACGTCTGCTGTGTTCACTGTAGCATCACATGGCATAATGGTGCTGAGTGCTGGGAATCGGAAGCCACTGTCCGTACAGGACGGAGGAATTAAAGGTCACTGGTTCATATTACTGAACTCAGACAATCTATATGTGTCTGAATGAATGTCACCTGGAATCCTTGCCCTTAAAGAGCATTTTGGTTTAAAACCTTGGGGCGGATTGATTGAGCATGCTCTTTCTAGTAATCTCTTACACGTGCAATCACACCTGCGAGCTACTGTATCTCAGGTGTACTTAAAAGAATATCCTCCAGATGATCATTTGTGTATCAATTACTCACCCTATGTTATGATAAATTTGTGAAGAAACCATTGTTTTTCTCACGCCTCCACAGTGAACGAAGATCCCAAAAATGGAGAAAATTCTTAATGAATTGCACACTGAACAACAGCAAAACTATACCAAAACATCAGTTTACAAACTCTCATACAACTCATGCAGTTTAATCCAAGTCTTGTTTATTCATAAATAAGCTCAGTGCTTCCCAAACAGACAGCTCCTTTTAATAGGGAACTGAACTGAGAGAGAAACTTTTCTACGCTCTCTTCAAAGCCGGATTCCATGGACCAAAACAGTAATTTTACGTTGCAGAACACGGGAGCTGCTAGTGTATACCGCCCCCATCAGTAGTTTGTGTTATTGCATGACTTTGCTGAATCCAAACCAACCCTTTAAAACACAAAAGTCACACAATAACATAACTAACTGATTAAGGCAGTAGTAGACCAGCAGCTCCGGTGGTCAGCAAGGTAAAATTACTATTTGTATCCATGGAGTCTGGATTTGAAGAAAGCATAGATAAGTTTCACTTTCCTTCGAGTTTAAATACTGAAGCTTAAATGAAAATGCGTGTATTTGGAAAGGACTGAGCATAAAACTGATTAAATGACACTTGGATTATACTACAGGAGTTGTGTGAGAGTTTGTAAACAGATGTTTTGATATATTTTACTGTTGTTTAATGTGGCCCCCTATGACTTCAATTCATTATGGATTTTCTGTTTTTGGATTCTTTGTTCAACGCAAGAATGCAAAAAACACGGAAAATATTTTCACAAATACAACGTGATACAGTGTGAGTCATTGCTATGCAGATGGTTTTTTGGATGGGGGGTGAAGTATTCCTTAAATCCCATACATATGCAGCATGCAGTAAAACATATATAACTTTATCTAAATACTAAATAATTCCAAATAAGTACAGCATACTATAGAACAGTATACTATATTTACAAAATACAATCCAGCCTCTGGCTAGTAATATCTTAATAAACAGTCTATATACTATAGCAAATATACTGTACATTTGGGAAGGGAACAGCTGTTCTGGACACTTAAATCAATTCATGTTGATGTTAATATAAATCTGTCCTGGACATTTACCTCAAGAAAAAATGAGAGGATCAAGTGATTAGGATTCATACATTCATACTGTACAATATTTCACAACAATCTGTTCAACAGATGTTGAGATGCTTCGGTCTGGGCCAAAGTGATGGACAAACTGAAATTTCAGTACATAGAGTCATACTTGTAACATGGCTAGAGATGTCAGAGTAATGGGAATAGTGTGTGTTAGGTCTTCTAGGCTGGATAATGGCTCAGTGGGGGAAAATGTACTTTATGTGTTATGTTTGTGTTGAAGTTCAAAACTGATCATCTTTGCATGTCTAAATACTGCTTTTTAGGATATTTTAGGTGATGCAGCAGAGTAATTTTAGATATTAGAGGCCTGTTTGTTTCGAAGAAATATAACTGCACAATACCAGATGAATCCGCATCTCACGACTTTCATCCAAAACCAGTGTTCCGCAGAATCATCCAAAATCAATGTTCTCATCAGGCACTAGGGTTGGATTTAAAAGGCTGCTGTAAGAATAAAATCTATCTCTGAATAATTTTATCCACATTTCCGTTCCCATGGGATTCAAACCACTGACCTTACAGTCACATGTAGTCCAGCATCATAAGTTAGTGAGCCTCCTGCTGTCCTGTGCTGTAGCTCAGAAGTCACAAATTGCTCCAGCTGAGCAGTTCATCGGTCAACGGCACTGCGGTTGCAAGAAACATCTCCTAACTACAAGCAGTATGTACTACGTTTCCACGCCAAAGCTACTCCTCCCTCAGGTCATTGCTATAAATAACAATGTGTTACCATTTCTCCAGTCTGGTTAGGTAAATGTTAGGAGAAGTCCCTCACAGCCTCTTTGGTGGCTTTTACATGACTGCATTTCACAAGCTCTTGATGATGAGGGCCACTTTGACATGTCATCATGTACTCTCATTGAAGCAAAAATGCCACGAAAAAAAAAAAAATCTTCAAAAGCAAATTCCAGCCTGATGCACTGGTTGAGTGAACCGCTGCGACAGACTCTCTATGTCACTGTTATGTAAGGATAAATGTAATGTATGAGAGCAGTGGCCCAGATAAATGGGCTGTAAAATCTGCTCTCTGGTTCGCAGCGAGAGGGCTGATTTCTTGGACAAGGAGGAGTTATGTTCATAGATCCTACTTTTATTTTTGTAATAGAAAAAAATGTGACATGGTTGCTATATGTGAGGATACACAGTATAAAGTTGGTTTATGGCTTCCAAATGGTTACCAATAAATGAATAGATTATCATTTGGAGTCTGGATCTTTTTAGTTTTATCAAGTAAAACTGAAATTGTGAAAGATTTTTGTACTTTACTACTTTCTATTTTATAACATAATGAAATAAATAGTCATTCTGAGTGTTGATCAGATTAGGAAATCTTTGAGCTTTGGTAATTATGATGGTCATTTCTTCTACATATAATGACAATGGTTCTATCAGCGGAGTAATTTAAATTGGGATGAGTGAATGCCAATACAGGAAGTAGTGTTACATTTTAGATTTGGATCACAAACGTCAGATCATCACGTGGCTGGTGTGTTCTATCTTAAACTAATAATGAATGTTGAGTTTTTAAAACCGCACTTACCAAAACCGACATTGAAGTGTTTGCCATTGTCGTTTGACTAGCACAAAATAAAATGGTGATTGTTGTTAGTTATTGTGACAACACACATCATCGGGGCCATAAAGTGTGTCACACTCACTAGTTTGAAAACACCTTTTTAGCCTATTCTTACACCTGTTTTCCTAATTAAGCAGAAAAATACAACAATACACCAATCCAAGTTTCTCTCTTTCACCAAACTAAGACTAACGTCCACTTAACTGTCTTGTTAAACACACTTAATTTAATTAAACTTGACAGAAACAAAATAAAATTCACAAATTGTGTTGGTCATCTCATTAGTTAGTCCACTGTTAGGTGTGAAAAGATGGTCATCTGCACACTCTTTATCCCCACATTCTCTGCCTTTCAGGTATCCACTGAGCAGCATTATGTGTAATTTTGTTCTTTAATAATTGTTGTTCTTTCATGATGTGTTGCCAACAAAACAAACAGGGAAAAAAAACTATTGTGGTAATTTTTTCAAATTTATGGATTGCCTATCTGAGAACATTCTAACCCACCGCTCATTTGGTCATCAATGCAAAACCTCATCTCAGTGAGTTCGCAATTCTGTTGTGAATATCAATTCAATCAATCAATCAATTTTATTTATAAAGCCCAATATCACAAATCACAATTTGCCTCACAGGGCTTTACAGCATACGACATCCCTCTGTCCTTATGACCCTCGCAGCGGATAAGGAAAAACTCCCCAAAAAAAACCCTTTAACGGGGAAAAAAAACGGTAGAAACCTCAGGAAGAGCAACTGAGGAGGGATCCCTCTTCCAGGACGGACGGACGTGCAATAGATGTCGTACAGAACAGATCAGCATAATAAATTAACAGTAATCCGTATGACACAATGAGAGAGAGAGAGAGAGAGAGAGAGATGCAGGTAATGACAGTAGCTTACAACAACATTATTGAAAGTAATAATATTATAGTTATAGTTCTGGCTACTGTGGTACAATATGTTGAAAGTATGTATTAATATCTGGCAGTATACATGTGTGACAATAGTCATATGTGTATAATAACAGTAGAAGTATGACTAATGACTAATGATGGCAGCAGCAGCAGGAGGAGGCATCTGGCAGGACCACGGCAGCAGCACAACCACACACGTCACGCTGTCCAGGCACCGCTGCGATATGAGTTAATCTGAGAGACAGTGGAGCACAAAGGCTCTGGAGAAGAAGCCGAGTTAGTGACATCCAGAATGGCCGAGTTAGCAAGATGCAGTAATAGAATACGAGAGAGAGAGAGAGAGAAGGAGAGAAGGTGCCCGGTGTATTATAGGGGGTCCTCCGGCAGACTAGGCCTAAGTCAGCCTAACTAGGGGCTGGTACAGGGCAAGCCTGAGCCAGCCCTGACTATAAGCTTTATCAAAGAGGAAAGTCTTAAGTCTAGTCTTAAACGTGGAGACGGTGTCTGCCTCCCGGACCGTAACAGGAAGATGATTCCACAGGAGAGGAGCCTGATAGCTGAAGGCTCTGGCTCCTGATCTACTTTTGGAGACTTTAGGGACCACGAGTAACCCTGCGTTCTCAGAGCGCAGTGTTCTGGTGGGATAATATGGCACTATGAGCTCTCTAAGATATGACGGACCCTGACCATTTAGAGCTTTGTAAGTTAACAGTAGGATTTTAAATTCAATTCTGGATTTTACAGGGAGCCAGTGCAGAGAATATATATATGGGAGTTTATACAAAAGTTAGCCCACTACAATAATTGCAATGGCACCAGTACACATAGAAATGGCCACTGCTCGGCCCATCCACCCACGTTGATTTGAATGGAAATGTCTGTTCTATTCTCATTCTATTTCTATGGTCCCACTGCTCTCTGCGTTATTTCTAGACACAGTGAGCAGCTATTTCCAAAAAAAAAAACAAAACTCTGATACCCACTGTACGCTCCCTGCACAGGAACTGGAGAGCAAAAGAGAGCTAAAAGGTGAGAAAATATTGGAGTTGCATTCATCAGGCTGACAGACAGTCTACAACAAATGAATGCTAATGTTGCTCCATGTCTGCTGAATGTGTAATTACGGATCTGTTTACCAATAACATCATGAAGTGATAATGATGTGTCCCATCCCTGGCATATAAACTGAAAAATGCTGCTTTAATTATGACAGCCGTCTTTCTCTAACCATGTGTTTCCGTTGCCTAGGAGAGCTGTTTATAAAATTCAGGGCATTAATATAGCAGCAGACCGCTATTTGCGATGTAAGATATAGAGAAGTAATGGTCATGGGCAGAGAATGAAGTCATGCCTCCTCTATGTGTGTGTTGTAATCTGAGCTTCTCTGTTTTTTCTTGTGCTCACCGGTCCGGCTGCAAATGCATGTTAGTGTGTGTATTCCACTCGCCCCCACTCGGCACTGTGCTCATACAGCGGCATCTGCCTCCTTGCCCTCGCAAATGAAGAGGCCATTAACCATCAGATGACGGGAATGGTGAGGAACGGGCCGACTTACAAGAGAATCGCCGAAGGACTGACTAGCCGCGGCTTCCCTCCCATGTCACTGTTTACGTCACACACTGAGCTACACGTTTTGTTACTTGCTCACGCCCCCCACTGCCCCAAAAAAGGCGTATCCTGTATAAACAAAAGTAGGTAGGCGGCATTTTGCCGCACTCCCCGATTTTGTTTTTATACTGCCAATGCTGAAAGAAGACTGATTGGGCTTTCCTGCAAATTTGCACAATTCCTATCTACAAAGGGCTAATGATTTACCGTTTCTGATATATGGCAGCTG
This sequence comes from Epinephelus lanceolatus, assembly GCF_041903045.1. Taxonomy (NCBI): domain Eukaryota; kingdom Metazoa; phylum Chordata; class Actinopteri; order Perciformes; family Serranidae; genus Epinephelus; species Epinephelus lanceolatus. Next base: position 12,660,955 of record NC_135747.1, read on the forward strand.
ATCTTGTACCCTGCTCAGAGGGTAAGGAGCTCCATCTCATTGTTTTCCCAATGTTCTACTTCTTTAAGTTAGCCACTAACTGCTAACAGCTACTTAAATCTACCGTGGCAGGTCACACGCATATCATGTTGCCCTGCCTATGATCCCATCCTGCTGACTGTCCTGTGAATACAGACACCATTTCGGTGCTGTTACTAGCTCCCATGGTGGCTTAAAGACGAGACCACTCTGTCCCCACATTATGTGATCCTACAGTACGGCGAGGTGGCATAATGCTGTAATATTCCTAGCCTTGAACAGACAGTGTAAGAGGGGCTTTTGATACGCTCTGAATCTAAAGCTCCCTAATTTAAATGATGGCATAATTACTGACAGAAATGTTCGCATTAGACATCTTAAACGATCATTGAATGCATGCACGGTCATACAAAATTGTTTAAAATCAACATTCTATTTGGCAATTGGGTTTCAATAATTGACCTAAGTGGATTGTGAACACACACACACACACACACACACACACACACACTGCTTTATTTAGAAAGCATCAGTGACAAGAGAGAAGGTTGACGTCTTCCAGCATTACCAATGATCTACATCTAATTAGGAGGAGTTGTTCACAGTCTGTGTCTCACTAATCCTCCCAAAAGAGTGTGAAATAGGATCTCTGAAGCAAAGTTAGAAAGTATTCTTCCATTGGTGAGTACATATTGATTGGAGTGCAGTAAACTGCTTTGGCTGCAGCTAACTGCACTACAGGCAGATTTCAAAATACTGAAAACCATCAGTGGAGTGCATAAGCATGACCTTGGGTCATAATTTGAATTTGCTGTCTTTTGAGAGCTTCGCTTAGTGAAAACATCTCACTTAAGACTGTGTTGTTACTTTGTCACTCCTTAGATATCTGTGTTTATCTCCCCATAAGGAACTCTCAGTGGGAAAGGAGGGAGAGAGAACTGATGAAAAGGACACTCAATAGGGAGAGGAAGTGTATGAGGGAAGTTATCTAATATTACACATGACAAACACTTCCATCAAAAAGGGGCATGACCCCCTCCGTTAGCTTTCCTCTCCTCCTCTCATCCTCTCATCCCTCATTCACCATCTATCTAATTAGCCTACGTCTGGTGGGTGGGTCTGTCCCGCAGAATGCACGTAAACACACATGGAAACACACACTATACAAAACAGACACGGATATATATCAGCACAATTAAAACTTTCACCATCCAGCTCCACCTACCTCATTTATCTCTCTCTGTCTTGTTAGACTGCTTCATGCCCCCCCTTTCTCTCCCCTCTCTCTACTGATTTATGGACATTCTTAAAAACGTCCCCTTGAGTCCTTCACACCAGTAATATGTGTTCCTCTGCCCAAGCAGAAGAGACAGAAAGAGCCCAGTGCTTTTATAATATCCATGCATTCCTGTCCTCTACATAGATGACAGCTTAACTGGGGACTGGGGCAAAAACCTGACAGAAATTAGCATTACTGTCTCTGGTGGGCACATGACAGACTCCCAAAATTTATCTTTAGCAGTAGGGGGTCAACTAACTTTCTCTGTCTCTCCTCCTGTCCTCCCCTTACACTTTCTTCTGTTCACATAGTTGCCTTAAAAAACTGCATGCCTACTGGTGCTGCAGGATGTCAGCCAACCTATACTACAACATCTCCCTGTTAGTTTTTGATAAACAGTTGGATTATTTTACACTGATGCAAGAAATGCTCATCTGTTCAAGAATGTAGCATTTCATCATCGAGAAGGCTGTATCTCATCTCCTGTCCTCATCTTTTCAATGCTGAGAAAAACACTGACAATAAAAAGACTTATGTTAAAGGATAGGATCAAGTCCTTCTTAGTCTTTAATAACTTTTAACTTCATCTGCTGGTTCGGACTTTTAACATGTAAGAACAGGAACAAACTGTTGGGAATTGTCAGGGTGTGTAAAATTGCTGGCGCAGCCCTAAGCAACCTCATTGATCTGCACAAGGTGAGGTTGGTGAAAAAGGCCAGACTGATCCAGGCAGATCCAGACCACCCGCTTCATGGAGAGTTCAGGTTGCTTCCATCCGAACGCAGATATCTGCTGCCGAGATGCAGGACAAATAGACTGAGGGATTCATTTGTCCCTGCAGCGATTAGACTTTTAAATGACTTGTCTAAACTCAATGTGTGTGTTGTCTTGACATATATATTTGTTTCTATGTTGTTTTGTTAACTGTTAGCTGTGGAACTAATTGCCCCTTGGGGATAATAAGACTCTTTATTTCCTTGAACATTCTTCATCTCAAGACAATACTTTCTTGTCAGAAGACATGAAGTGAGTGCTTCATAGTGTGACTTCCCTCTAAGAAATTGGGGGGATGAAAGTCCTTGTTTGATCAAAAATGCATCCTTAAAGCTGTACTACTCAATAACTTAATCTATGCAAATTATCGCATTACTTTGTAAAAAATAAAATGTGACTCCCACAGACTTTTAAAACCATTGTTTTCAGCCACAGTAGGATGCTAATTTGGTGAAAAAGTTCTAAAGCACCGAACAGCAGACAAAGTTAGCAACTAGCTTATGAACATACTGCAACATTTAGAAGCTGGATCCAGAGCCAGATATTTCCCTCAGGAGTTGCTGAAGACCAGAACAGAGCTAAAAGGAGAGTAAATACTGAATTTATATTCACAACGAATACAGACATGGGCGCACCATAAGGAGAGACAAATCAGGCAAATGTTTGGGCCCCCCAAAATACAGTAAATTGGAAAAAGGAGGTCCAATAATCAATAATACTGGCACATTTTGCACAACTATGAACCTGCCCCCAGATGATCATAATATCTCTTTCACACTAATGACAGGGTCAGGTCGGGGTTAACTGGGGTGTGTCAAAACCTTTGTCAGTTTAAATCAAGCCAGCCAATATGGGTTAATCACTGGTCATGACAACACATATATGACAGAAGCAATGCATACCAATTACCTGATGTATTGGACATGGACCAGGGGTGGGGGCGTTCAAGTGAGCCCCCTTCTAGTTACCATATGACCTGAGCCTGATATTGTTAGTTAGGACAGAGCCTTGATGGGCTTTTTTACCTGGGTCCCACCAGAGTGTAAGGGCCCAGACAAACCATGCGGACAGTCAACTGTCAGTGAGTGCCTGTTAGTCCAGTTTTTGCTGTGCATCACAAACCATTGGCACTAGTTGGCCCTTGTCGGCTGTTTTTCAGCTTATTCAGCATATTCTGTAAGATTATTTCTTTTAGCCATTAAGAGCTATCTTTTAGCCATCTTTAGCAGAAACGGATCATAACTGTTTTTGTTATGTTTGCTAGCACAGAGTTAATATCCTTTGATTTTTTTAACATCAGGTTGTGTTGTTAATGTGCTAACTGGCTAACTAGCATCTTAAATCTGACCTGCTGGTCTTCCAGTTTCCCTATTTGAATGACAAATACCGACTACTGCCACCTACTGGTATGGAGAGTTATTTCCACTTACAGGCTCAGAATGTACTTGAAAGTTGGCTGCTGGTTGTAGTCTTTGCAGTGTGTTCAAGTGCAGCTTTTTGGCTGAGACACAGGCAGTTTGAAGCAACGCAACAGTCGATCTTCGTTGCCACTAGTTCTTTGATGTCAGTTTAGTGTCTCTGGAATGGCGCAAACACAAATGAATGCTAATGCTGTTCTGCGTCTGCTCAATTTGTATACAGTGCTATCAGCTTTATAAGGTGATGTGTCAGTGTTGTGTGTACAGGTTTTTGCATTGACTCCAAGTAGCCCAAAAGCTAGAGTTAGCCAAATTAAGTTGCAGCCTTTTGACAGCACTTTGCCTCTTGTTGTTACTCTGGGCAGTGTTTTATTGAGTTGCCGTGGTGAAGAGATGTGCATACGACAGCCAGGAAGATACCCACTTCATCTGCTTACTCCCAGTACTGAAGTACTTACATTAGCTCTAACTAGAGTCACTTCAAAGAATGATTACAATGGCCAGTAACTACTGATGCACTTGAGGAATGTGAGCATTTCATTCAGACAGACTTATAAGAACCTGAAACCACCCTTTAAATCAGCTGGATTTCTGAGAGCTAAAGTTTATTCTGAATAAGGCCACCCAACGAAAATTAATCAACTTGAGCTTTTCTTTTAATAACCACTTTTCATTTTGGAACAGGAATTGATTAAAAGCTTGCCCAAGACTTATTAAAACAACGTACCAGACGTTGTCCTATGACCTACTCTGAGCCTCGCACTTTTGTCAGAGTCCACTGCGTCAACCATTTTGATTGTTTACAGGATATTCAGTCATTCCAGTCAAACTGTCAGAATTGCCAGATGTTCTCCCCCGAGTCGTTCCTCAAAGTATTTCCCTTTTGTCATTTTACTACCGTCCAGTGAGTCGCTTGTGTGTGTGTGTGTGTGTGTGTGTGAAATATTTCAAACGAATTCAAAATTAAATCCTGAGCCGTCAGATGAAAGACGATCATGCCACGGAAAGAGGATTACGGTGTCTCTCTGTGTCAGTCCCCTCAGATCTATAGGAGAGAGTGAAGACTCCTCTCCCTTTATCCATTCTGTACTCACTGGCCCAAAACATTACCGTGGAAAATTAAAAATCACTTCTTAAAAGGCACAAATGACACTAATGGCAGAGGTGTTTTGTTTGGTTATCAACTCTATGCTCCATTAGAGTGCACTGTTGGTCTTTCAAAGAACTTAGACTGACACAATAAAAGTATCCCTGACAGATAAATGAACAGCCTGAATGGGGATAATTATTAAGGGATCTCGGGACATAAAATGCTTTTGAAAAGAAGAAAAAGATTTTTCAGAGCAAAACTTTGAAAACTGCTGTTTCAGGTGAAGTGTGCTGGAACAGTAATGAGGCAACCTGGTGCTGCTGTGATGAGTCATATCTTTCTCTCTGTGTAAATATAGAACACCTACATGGAGCCTTTGTAACGGGAAACAAAGGGCAAAGAGTACAGGAAACTTGCCTGAACACCTTTGTCAAAGAACGTCACGGTGTGCGCGTGCGCATACTGTGATTTGGTGTATTTCTAGTGTGTTCATTTTCTTATTCCATAACCACTAAGAAGTCTATAAAAGGTGTAACTACAAAACAACTGAAAGCAAGGACACTGAGTACATTTTTGTGGAACTCCACAATGTCAAATACTTAGTTTGGGGTTCAGGGAAGAGATTCACATTACAGTTCAGCCAAAGGTAGAACATTTAGTGGTTAGCAGTGGTGTTAGAGGTTGGGAAATGATCCCAAGTCAACCAAATGTCTTCAGGAGTTTAAAATTGTATGTGCTGTGGGTAGATGTGTGTGCGCAGCAGAGGAAGAGACAGAATAAGGCATGAGTGGTCTTATCATACATTTTGTATTAGTGGCAATCCATAATGAAGGAAATTGAATAATTTCAGGAAAATCCATGTCTAGCGCTCAGTCAGACTCTCATTACATCTTGCTCATTTGTGGATCCAGTGTACCACAGGTGGAAATTAAATATAATTTTGCTGATTTCAAAAGTTTGTTAAAATATTTGTAGTTTCTAGGGGTGTAATGGTTCACAAAATTCATGATATGAAACGGTGGTGTCATGGCTCAGTATGTTCTCGATATAGTAAAACACAACACATTCTCACTCCGACCTCGTCACATATCGGCGTTTGGTCATGGACTTTCCACGTCCGGATACAACATGCAAGGTACCCCAGGTGCGTTGGTCTCTCAAAATACACTTCCATTTTTACAGAAAATTTACTGTTAACATGCAGTCTCTTTCAAAGTAAATGCACTAGGTCAGTACAACGCTGCGAACTGATGTTTTTTTTTCCCTTCAACTAATGCAAGTGGTTGGGTTTAGGCAAAAACAAAACAATGGTTGGGTTTAGGAAAACAGAACAGGGGTTTGGCTTTCTAATCTTACAGAAAACGAACACCACTCTTCCAGGTGAAAGTTGATGTTTTTTGGACGCATCCACCACCACTCCTGTGTGCCCCACTTGGACTTTTGCCACCTTTCACTCTTGTCCCGCCTAGTTTCTCCCTGACACCGCCGAGTGCTGTTAAGCTATAACGGCAACCTGCTGTGTATCATGCTGATGTTAAAGAATGGCTTTGTTTGTCGGTGTCTGACGCCGCAAGTCACTGCACAAGTGCCATTCTGATTTCGATGTCTTCAGAGTGAGACTGGGTTGTAAAAAAGTATGAATGCCAGAGAAAATGTCCTTGATATTTTTAACATTTTTAATTTATTTAAACTAACATAATTAAGTATGACCTTTTTTTTTTTTTTAAACTTTGAACCATGATGGAGCTATACCTGAGACCCATCTTCTGGGGTCTCCTTTTTCTTAGCAGCATATAAAACAAAAGCAGCTCCTTATAAAATATAAAATGTAGTATTGTAGTTATAAACAAATACAAACAAAAGAAGCAATGTTTCTGAAATGAGAGAAAAAAAATCCTTGTTTTCAAAAAAAAAATAAATTAAAGGGCCAGTGTGTAAAATGGGTTGAAAACAGTGACATCAGTGGTCAAATTCTAGATTGCAGGGCTCACTCGCTCACCCCTCCCGTCGGGTAAATGACGGTGGCCTCGTAGGGACAAAAAGCCTTGCGCACAAGTTTTTCAGGAGTAGGTCTATCTAGCGATGAGGTGAATGTTTATTTAGAAATCTAAACCATGTTACGATATTGTAATGAATCCCTCACGAGCAGGAGACCAGAGGAACGTTTGGGAAAAAGGCCAGTTTATTTGAGCACTCCAGAAACTCTGGTAACACTCCAGGGGGTAAAAGACTCTGTCCCAAACTCTGACTCTTCTAGCGTAACAGACACACTCCATACACACATACTCGTTTACCATACCGAGTGGGGACCCCCTCCCCTCTCTGCTCCAGTCTCCAGTCTCCAGCCCGCACACTGACTGACAGCGTAGCCTGTAAACAGAGCTCAGCTGTTTATTTAGCCTAGCAATATCTCCGGACAATAGCAGCTGCAATGGACGACTTTGAACGCAATTTTGAAGAGTTTCTTGTAGCGGACACAGACCCAGAGCCATACCTGTTTGAGCCGGAGCATACAGATGAGGAACTCTATGTGTTTGATGCTGAGCGGGCGAGAAGAGAGGCTGAATGCACAGAATGGGATTCGGTGCTACTGCTACCATCGTTGGGGAGATATATCATCAGGAGGAAAAGCGCCGCAGAGAGTGCATCACAAGGAGTGAAGCTGCGTCTTCTTTTCCTCGTAGATGACGGTTCGGGTTCGTTCTCTCCTGTTGCGTGGTAAGTGTGGTCCATTCGCAAACTTTATAACTAAAAAAACTTTTCACTACTCTCTATCAACGAACTACTAACACTCTCTGCTGTTTCCTCCTCCTTCTTCCTTCCTTCCACTGTCTTCGTTAGTTCATTTATACACGCGAAACGCATTCTCTGGCTGGCTGGATTGTCCACTCGGGCTGCCGTACATACATGGCGGCGCAAGATGGCGATCTCTCTAAAGCAAGGCCCTTGCTATATATATATATAAAAGCATAATTATAAGGCTACGAAAACCAAACGAATTTTATTTTATAGCGATTATACACTTATATAAACATATTAATGGGTAGAATATTCAGATTCAGATTCAGATTGACAATAAACCATCATCATATATATATATCAATAAACGATCATCATAACTTGGGCTTCTACTGTATATTAAGCATGTTTATAAAGCCTGTTCTTTTCACTACAGAGTTGGGTCTCTTACCTGTGGCTATAAATGTAACGTTAAAGCAATGAAAAAGCACACACATCCACAAACATAATTGTGCAGGTGCTGAGCCAAAAATGTCTGAAACTGAAAATATGAAAAAAGCTCGCACTCTGCAGGGCTTCTATCTAGCAAGATTTATTTCACCTAGTAGTGACGACATTTCGAGCCATCGCACTTCATCAGATCAATGATGATGAAGAGCGGTGGCTCGAGACGTCGTCACTACTAGGTGAAATAAATCTCACTAAACAGGAGCCCTGCAGTGTGCGAGCTTTTTTCATATTTTCAGTTATAAATGTAACGTTACCAATCACTGCGGCTATTCCTTTTTCCGTGGTTGAGTCACTTAGGAATAACTGCCTAAATGCTGCGGGAATAATGTAAGCGTGTAGCTTGTAGCTTGTGTTGCTTCTTGTTTTCCACCAGTTGACACACTGGGTTGAAGTCGGTGTAAATAAGTTGACATGTTTGGAGGTATTCCCACTTATTTAACCTACTTTCATGTAGGAGATGTCACATTAAGGTTTTTTTAGGCAACCACTCTCGCCATCAGCCACATAATTCACAGCGAAACCAAAGTGGTTCCAAACACCAGACCTAACTATAGTCCAATGAGCTAGCTTAGAAAAGTTAGAAATAAAGAAAAACCTTAATATTGGAGTCTGGATTTGATGATTAGATAAGTTTCACTTTAAATTCAGTTTTACATAGTAATATTTTAGTCAAAATGCATGTGTCTGGGAAGGTCTGAGAGCAGGACTGGATAAATGACACTTGGATTACACTGTGCGAGTTGTGTGAGAGTTTTTAAATGACTGTGTTGTCATAGCTCTGTCGTTAAATGCGGTTACCAATCAATCATAAATGAATATGTTTGTTGTTTTCCACAGAGACATGCAAGAAAAACAAAGTTTTCTTCAAAAATTCAATGTAACATGGCATGACTAACTTTTGTACAGACGATTACTTTGAGGGTAAAGTATTCCTTTAAGAAGGAGCCACTCTTGGATCACACATCGCCAACCAACAGGTCAGTGTTGACAACTGCCAATAGATGGATATATTTACTTTTGCATATTTATATCTTTTTTTCCCTATTGTTGTTGTTTTCTAGAATGAATGACAGAAGCTGCTGCTCCACAAGTATAGTTGTCTTTTTCACAACCCCTCCAACTGAGCATCCTACATCTCATAAGAATTAATGGATTCATTGAATTAAACATCTTAATGGTAAGCATGACCTGATAATAACCTGATAAAATTGCACGCTTGCACAAATGCTGCAACGCGTTAAAAGAAATGACCTACACCTCAATGAGAGAATGTAACATTTAGAGCAGCCTTCACCCACCTATCAAACTGATTTACTTAAATACAGTGAACTCTGCAGGATCTGGTTTAATGTCAGAGCACTTTATTACAGCTATAATAGGAGGCACTTTAATGCCATCTTGTCCTGTCCACTGAAGAGACAAAACTACAAGGTGAGAACTAATGCATATTTAAGCAGATTTTCATCTCTGTTGTATTTTTCCAGATAAAATGTGTTTTCAGAATAGCCTCTGAACTGTGCTTCACAACAGAGGAGAAGGTGGTTACCTTCAGTCTGAACAAAATATATAATATATTTAAAAAAAAAAAAGAAGTTGACTTTGTAAAGTTAGTGATGTCATGAGTGGGTGTACTGTTATTTCATGTATTTTCTACAATCATAAATCTGCAAATCAGATGGTTTATCTTCACATTTCACAACCCCCAACTCTGAATAAAAATGTACATATATAATCAAGTATTTTCTAAACAATGTTTCCACTGAGTGCAGCTACACAGCTGTACAAATTCCTGTCTTGACTGCAGAGATTAAGGACCAAAAACTTTCAGCTTTCTCTCCATGTCATATATATTTATAGATTTTGGAGAAAAGTAAGGAAGTGTGCCAATATGTGCAGGTCTCCCTCACACTTTCCTTTGACTGTAGCCACCTCCACTCGAAAAATCCATCACTTCCAGCTGCACTGCTGTGCTCTAGTTTAAACAGAGATTATGTAGTTTATATTTCATCACACACTGTGACAGGCACCACTATTAATCCTTAAATAAATTTGTTATAATAAAATAACCCACAGGTTAGGTAATTAGTATAATAAGAGGGAGAGAGATAATAAAGTATTTTATGGTATAAATGAGGAAAACAATTAGAAAAGGTCATTTGAATATGATTACTGAGCACATTGAGCCCTTGGCACAATATTGCTTTTGTCAGTGTATGGGACATCCAACAAACCCAAAATTTACATAACTGGTTGAGATAGAAATATTTAAATTGTAGGGATTTTCCTCTCTTTGGCTCTGAAAGTGAATGAGAGTGATTGAAGTCCTTTACACATCTTATAATCCTCCATGCACACAGTAAGTGTCCCAACTGAATTGTTTCAAACTGATTTGAGGGATCTGTTTCTGATTATTTGCCTCATATTTCACAAACAGAGGTCATAGTTTAGGTTTAACACCTTTGCATATCTTCACACACATAAATACAGCCACAGTGTGAGAGACTCACCTACGATGAACCACAGGAGCGTCTGTTTCTGCAGAGCTGCCCCGGTCTGCGATCCCATCCTGTCGCTATCAAAACGATCCGCTGACTGGCTGTGCCTGAACTCCCTCGAGTCTTCCTGTCACCGAAACTCTCTCATCCACACATGAAACATATTGGCTCGCACAGGTGAAGCTATCGTTCCCACCAACCGTCCTGAAGATTTGGAGAAATCCGGAGCGCTTGTGAAGTGTGCAGAGTGGAAACTGTGCTGTGCGCAACGGGACGCACCAGCCTGGGACCGGTGGAGCGGGGAGACAGTGTGAGGGTTCACTGCTTCTCTCTGCGAGGACAGGACTGTGGGTGAGCGGCGGGGACACGGGACAGACCCAAACATAGCAGCGCGGGGAGGGGAGGTGGGGGTGATTTGGGTGAGGGAGGAGGCACAGAACTCCTAATGGTACTTTTCCATTGGTTAATCGGACGCATACCCGCGGCCAAGGCAGCCTATGACAAAAATAATTCATACATTATTAAAACAAACAAATAAAAGCAATGAGTGGGACCTGTTGTGACACAATCTGGAATAGAGTACAAGTATGCCACTTTTATAAAGAGATACCACGGACACAGATTATAGAGGCTGTACATTCCTTTCAGAAATGTTGGAGTTACTATATAAGATTAAAAAAAACGTGTAGTCATTATGCCTCATAGGAAAACACAAACGATTCTACAACTCAACAAACAACTTTTCAGAAACACTTTTTCATGAGTCTGCAAATAATGAAAGTCAAGAGCTCAGTATGCATCATATGTGATAGTGGAAATGTGGAAGAGTAAATAAAGTCCACCTGTGGTGTGGATCTGGAGACAGGTGCAGTGTGGATTTGTGCGCTGGGTCGGGATTGGATTCAGAGTTGTCCAATACCGTCACCTAGTGGCCATTTGGAGTGTTACAGCGTCCGTTTATGAGTTTTTTCATTAACACTTGCAGCTGTTTCTTCTTGTTTTTGGCTTAAAATGTTCCTCCAATTACCTAAAAGTGGCCAAATGCCATGAAAACAGACAATAAAATAAAACTTAAACAAAAACAAGTAATCATTAGACCAAAGGAGAACTATGCCCATTTTTAAAATTCAGACATGGTCTAAACAGTCCAAAAACATTAGTAAATGTAATGTGAACAATGCTCTTCTATATCCAAAAAGTACTAAAACTCAAATTTGTGGCGTCATGGGGTTATAATGTCTGGAGCTGTGCTGCAGACAATGAATGGTAAAAAATGTTCTATGACACTGAAAGCACCCAGGGGAATGTTTTGAGTACATTAATGCATTTTTTGTTTCAGAACTGAGAACAGTACAGTAGAACAAAGATCATTTGGGTAGAGAAAAGAAAACAAAAATGCTGTGGGTCCATAAAATCGGTCTGCTATTTAATATCTCAGGAGCAGTTTCAGGTTTTTTACCCTATGACATCACAAGCTTGAGACTTACTTCTCAAGTATTGATTGAACTTTCCAAGGCCATGGAAATAACATGTTGGAATTCATAATTTAGGTGGTGATACCCTTAAATTTTCTTGAAAAAAAAAAGTGGGTCAAGATTTGTGTCATAATTGTGTGGAGCTCAACATAAAAAAAATGTATACATTTTTACCTCTCATCATGGAGGGCCCTTTTATGCTGAGGGGCCGCTTTGCATGTGCCCAGATTGCCCATATGGTAGATCTTGGCCAGCTAATAGCTCACTGGGGCTGATTTTGAAACATCCTTCTATTTGAGGATGGATGACACTTGTCTTTAGCAGATCATGAGAGCCAAAGACTTTTTCAAACTATTCAATTATTTTATGCTTTAGATAGTTTCTCAGTCTGAGTTTCCTTCTTTTTAATGAAATAACACAGGAGAGTTAAAAGATGTGTGTTTTTTAATGTAGCTAACACTGAAAATCTTTAACCATTCAAGCGTTGGCAGAAATGAATAAAAACAAAATGCTTCCTGTGCAGTCTACCCATATAACCCATTGTGCTTATGATGGGAGGGAAAACATATCAATACCTTACTTCACTGAAGCAAACCAGCTGTTTATATTTGGATCTGCACTGCAAGTATTCTCATACTCTGGTGAGTGCACGGTGTAGTGCTGTGTTGTTTTATTTTGAATCCACTGTGAAATCCAATTTCTCTCCTGCATTTCCTCATAAGTTTTAAGAATGTGTAACATTGAAAATTCACCTTTACTGTCTGTCTGACACAGTCACATATACTGCATATTGCTTATCAGCTTGTTCCACCTTTATGTTGAAATGTTGTGATGTTTACTCTGCATGAAACATGAAATGAAACATGGGATGTCAACTAAAATTCTAAAATAAAGTTATGCAGGTTTGAGTACGTTTGTAGTTTGTAATGCGTTGGGCTGAAAAGGTTTCAAAAAATTAAAAAAACTTAATTGCATGTGGCAAGAACTTTATTTTGCTTCAGTTTCTGTGGATTATTACTATTTTTACACACAAATGCACGTCTACTTTGTATATCATAATTCATATATTATGCAGAAATGTATAATAAATACACTTTTCAGCATTAACTTCAAAGACCAGTCTTGTTGGAAAGTTTTTGGAGCAACTGAAGTGCTTTTAAAATTGTGTCTTTTTTTGCTGCAGTTGGCTTTGTGTGAAAGGTCACATTCATCTGTATGAAAAGGGCTAAACATGACTCATCTGCGTGGGTTTGTAGGGATTGGAGTTTTAGCTAAACCATTATTGTTTATGTTGTTCTCTGCCAAACAACTTTGTGTGGCTTCAAGGTGTTACATCAGAGCAACAGAAGAAGCTCCCAGACAACAAAAACTCAGAAAATGCAATGGCTGAATGGAAAAGTCAGCCTGTCAAATCATCTCCCACTGACAGAGAGTCAGGAGGGTCATATCAATAAAAAGAAGAACTGAAAAGAGGATGACACAGAGGCAAAAAGCAATCAGTGGTTGACTTCACAAAATTAGACAAGAGAAAAAGCAGCAACTGAAAGAAACTGAGGATGACTTAGATCAGGCTGTGCCACTAAATATGTCCTGAAGGGTCCAGAAAAAATATCACACTATCTGTCCTCAACAATATTTTCAGGTAGGATAATTACAACATGAAATTGGGGCAGAAGTCAAAGGCAAACAAGGACCAGAGAAGCTTTCTTGGAATGATAAACCCCATATATTACGTAGATTAATGCACAGAATTTTGATAATGAATTAGCAAATTATTATTAGTAAAAGCAATGTATAAACCATCTCCACAGGCTCTCAGCATGTCAGACTCATAGGGACCACGAGGAGCTTCCATAAGAAATACTACATTTACAAGACAGGCTTCCAGAACTACCACAGAACTGATTGAATAGGCCCTGCTAGAGGCTGAAGTTGACACAGTGCTGGCTTTAGAGAGAGTGACTGCGGGCATCCCAACCTCTATCAAGACCTTTTAGAGTTCAAAGGAACTCTGGAAAACAATTCAACCTTATTCATTCAGAAGCGGCAAGACTTGAGAAAGACCAAGCACATTGTCCCCATCCTGTGGTCCAGTCAGGACAAAATAGAAACATGCTATGGAAGAAACAACCAGGGCAAGAAGGAGGACTTTAGTAAGGCGCAACCAAGAGGATGGCATGAAGAAGAAACCTAGAGAAAAAATTATTGCTGTTGAACAGAGGGTGGAATGGATGGAGAAAATATGAAAGGCAGCCCACAACAAATTCTACGCTGAAAAACTCCCATTTCAAACCAAGATGTGTTCTGAGGCAGATTGCGGAAAGGTTGAAGAGAAGATGAAGCAGAGAGATAAGTAAACCACTTCTCTTACAAGGAGTCTTCAAACAAAATGTCAGGAGCATGTTTAAAGTATTTAAGAAGGGCACAAAGGAAAGTGAAAACTGACGCAGGGTCAAGGAAGAAAAGTTGGTTAGCTCTGACGTAAAAGAACTGGGACAAAAAGGCAGGTTAGTAAGAGGACTGGGACTCAAACACAGGAGATGGAATGGGAAACTGTATGAGGAGCTGTGTCAAAGTAGTGAAGAACAAGATTATTATCTACAATCAGGTCTGACCGATCACACAATCTAGGGGCTAAAAAAATCCCTAGAACAAAAAGTTTGGTTTTGTTTGCAATTTTGTCTTCCTAAGTAAGTAAGTACCATAACTTAATCAAAATCGGCTGAATAAATCAGTTGAAAGACCAATACATTCTCAATCATACATTTCTCACATATCAACATTTGGTCATGGACTTTCCACATCCAGATACAACGTGAAAGGTACCCTGGGTGCATAGGTTGTTGATGTTCTGGGATGCCATGTCAAGTTGTTTCTGTTACATGCATTGTCTTCTTTCAAAATACACTTCTGTTGTCACAGGAAATGTACTACCATTTACATACAGTCTCTTTCAAAATAGACACACTACGTCGGTACAACACCGCAGATTGCCGTTGTTTTTCCTTCAACAACTAACGCACACGCTTGGGTTTAGGCAACAAAAGCATGTTGGTGGATTTAGGAAAAACGAGCAGAGTTTGGCTTCATAATGTTATGGGACACAAACACCACTCTCCCAGGTGAAAGTCGATGTTTGTTGGACCCATCCACCATCCCTCCTACCCGCCCCACCTGGACTTTCACCACCTTAACTTTCGTTCTTGTCCTGCCACGTTTCCACCTGATGCCACAGACTGCCATAAAAAAATACCGGTGACCGGCCGCATATCATGCCGACGTTAAAAGATGGCTTTTTCCGATGGTGTCCGACACCACAAGTCACTGCCCAAGGGCCAGAATCGACGACTTCTAAGTGAGACTGTGTTGGAAAGACTGGACTTTGTATAAAAAACTCCCTGAGGCCCCTCTCATCCCTTTAAGGCGTAAAATTTAGTAAGGGCAGGGGCCCTGCAGAGACTGCTTATGCATAGGGCCCAGAATTTGGTGCTACACCTCTGCCTAGCAGTGATGTGTTGAACTTCAACAGACTTGCATCTTTTAAGCCACAGAGGTCAGTATGGGGATGGTTTCTTCCATTTAAGATCGAGTTTGGAGTTATTTTTAATGTCATTTTGTATATGAGGAGCTGTTCAATAACCTCATCAAGTGACCATCTGGGAGTAAGTGTAATATTACTGAAGGTATACTATCAGTTTGCTGCCTATGAACCATGCAAGTATGAACCATGACTGATTATGTTTTTTACATGTTCTGTTCAAGATCCCCTGTAGGTTTAATCTAAGCGATGATGTTGGCATATCATGAATGAGTAAAATGATTCCTCAGACATCATGTTGTTCATATAGTTTCAGTAGAGTAGTGGGTGCACTTTGCAAATATCTGAAAAAAAGATGTTTGTTCCTTTAGATATCAGGCATGTTTACAAGTGCAAAGACAAGATATATAAAGTCTTGCTCCAACAAGTTCACTCCACACTAATGATACTGAAAAACAATGTTGGCATAACATAAATATTCCAGGTCCCACTTAGTCTTAATGTGTCAGGCAACAAACACCCTGCTGCCATTGAAACCCATTGCTACTAGCCCTGTCTGCCTGACCATCTCCAAGGCAACCAAGTGTAAACGTACAGCAGGAGGCGTGCGGGGGGAAGAGAAGAAAGGAGAGGAGACACTAGAGTGGAGAGTCTGTTGAAAAGGATCAAAGGTTTGCTCACCAAATGTCCTCAGAAGTTTGGAAAAGACATATGGCTCAATTGGGTCATCAAGGAATGTGAAGAACGGGAGCTAAACGCATGAAATGACATCACGCCAGTGAGTAAAGAATAGTTCATTTCAACATTGTATTGCAATTCATGGTTGTTAGTCTTTTTCTAAAGCTGCTGCCAATCACTAACAGATTAATGTCTAAAATGTTCTTACATATTTTCTTAAAGTCACTTCTAATTTATCTTTAGAACATATTGTTTATTAGACATTACGGCCATCTTGACTGTTGCTCTGTTGGTGTTAGTGTCAAACATTAAGCCAGGACAGCCACACACATACACACACACACACACATCCTGCTTGAACACACTATCACTGGTCGACAAGCTCATTTAAAGCTCATTTTAATGATGTATATGACCGTGACTCACTAGCGGTAATCATGTGAAAGAAAAATTCCTGTCACGCCTCCTGTGCTGTCACTGCTGGGACTAATGGATCATTAGAGACTTACATCACAGGGTTAACATCTCAGTAATGATCACACCAACATACAGACTGAGCCGAAGGAATTAGTGCAGTGTTTACAGTTATTTATTTAGTGAGTCATTTTGTGCTCTTGTTTGTCTTTTTCGACAGCAACAAAAAAAAGGTCAAGTCGTGTCTGATCTCCTGCTTCGACTCTGCTCTTCTGTCTGGCTGCACTTCACACACATCTGACTGAGGACCTGTGAACTATGGAGAGAAGCGTGAAGAGAGGACAGAAAAGGAGTGAGGATGAGATGCTGAGAACAAAGAAGGAGGAGGATAATGAAGAAGTCCTGGTTGTGACGCTTGGACAAGAAGTGGAGAGCCAGGAGGAGGTGGATGTCTGGGACACTGAAGATGAAGAGGAGCAAGGATCCACTCCTCTTATGGCTGCCTGTCGTACAGGCATGACTGAGGTGAGTTGTGTATGTGTGTGTGAGAAAGGTGTCTATTGTTGTGTAATTACAGTGAAGCTTCAGTTACCTGGCTGTTAAATTACTTAGCAGATCTGACATCAGTCCATTGTTTACTGGAAAATCTCTACAGGTGTTTTTCAGAGATTGGGACAGGTTGTATTTTTCCAATCCATAACAATAACGTGTTTATGCACATGTATGATCCACTCGACCTGAGGCTTGCTGTTGACGTAACTCCTCTGAATCCTCCCAGGGTCCATGTTCAAAACAAGCATGTGACTTAGTGGTAACAGGGGAAACGCTCCCCCTCCATATGATCCCATGTGAAGTGAGATGAGTCAAACTAAATAACAGCTGATTTTATCGGGAATTTACGCATTTACAAAGCCAAAAACAAAGATATCTACTATCTTAATAGTCTAAAAATGTTGTACTTGTGTCACTTTTTCCTGCTGGTGTGGTTAACAGGTGGTACAGAGGCTGCTGAGGGCCGGGGCCGATGTGACCCTGTGTAACCGCAGCCGGCAGACAGCGCTCCACATAAGCCCCCCTGAGCTCCAGGGAAAACTGTTGGGGTGGATGTCACAGCATCATCTGCCTCCTCAGACACAGATGCTGCAGGCTGCCTGGCAGGGAGACCTGCACTCCTTACAGCACCTGCTGGTAAGCCTCCCACACAGATACAGGGCGAGGGGTGGAGGATTCCCTGATGAACTAAGGCAACAAAGGACAACAACTAAGTTTTCGTACGACAAAAACACAACTGGGTATTCTGTTGATGTTTCTAAGTGTTGTCCACCTTTGATCAGATGTATTGGCCATAGTTCAAGTCATTACATTTGTTTGCATCCCTGACTGAAAACATGTTTAAACCTCTGAAGAGGTGTATTTTTCCTTTAATCAAAGAATTTCAGAAAAGTTAGAGAATAACGTCAGCAACTCACAGACTCTGTGGAGAGGTTGTTTGGCATATTTTGAATGGAAATACATTTTTGAGTTGTATTCGGCTCAGGACAACAAACGTCTCATAATGTCCTTGTGTGACTTTGTGTAACTGCCTGGAAATGTGAGACATATTTTCAGGTGCTTTTCATTCAAACAGTGATGTGTAATCTGAGCAGCAGCTGCTCTGTGAATAATGTAGCATTGCTTGTTTTCTTCATGTGACCGCTAACTGTTCTTACTGCTGTGTTGCATGGATTTTTTTTTTTTTAGCATTTAAAACAGGAATTTAATGAATTTCTTAAGTCAAAACGATGATTTATAGTCCTGAAAACACATTTGATCAACCAGCTTCACGTTGTGTAATGAGGTCCTATGTGAGCACAAGATTTTTCAACAGCAGTATGGGGTATTTCACATGAAAGGTTTCTAATGTTGGTTTGTGACTTTGCTTGTTTCTTCTGTCTGTCTGTGCTTTTCCCACTGGTTTAAAGTGGGCGGGTCTCAGTTGGAAAAAGGTGATGTCATATATCTAAGTGTACCAATCAGGATTTAGCAGCATTTCAGTCAGAATCTGATGACACTTGTGGGGTTGTTGCTTATGTTGGCAGGCTAATGAAATCTGATCAAACCCAAAAGGCATGAAGTTAAAGATGAAACATGCTTTTTAACATTTTAAGCAAGATTAGTGTGTCACTTTTGTTTTGTACAATTTTAGAGCGAAAAAGGGGAAGAGGAGCACCCTGCAAAGGTTTGGGCACCCAAGACATTTGAGCTCTCAGACAACTTTAACCAGGGTCTCAGACTTTATTAGCTTGTTAGGGCTATGGCTTGTTCACAGTCATCGTTAGGAAAGGCCAGGAGATGCAAATTTCAAAGCTTTATAAATGTTCTGACCCAACAATCAGCAGCCATGGGCTCCTCTAAACAGCTACATTGCACTCTGACAACTAAAATAACAATACTCGCAAAGCAGGAGAAGGTTATTAGAAGATGGTAAACTGTTTTCAGGTAGCTGTTTCCTCAGTTTGTAAAGTAATGAAGAAATGGCAGTTAACAGGAACTACGAAGATCAAGTTGAGGTCCTGAAGACTATGAAAACTTTCCAAGAGAGCTGCTTGTAGGATTGTTAGAAAGGCAAATGAAAACTCCTGTTTGACTGCAAAAGACCTGCAGGAAGATTTATCAGACTCTGGAGTGGTGGTGCACTGTTCTACTGTGCAGTGACACCGTTACAAATATGACCCTCATGGGAGAGTCATCAGAAGAAAACCTTTCCTGCTTGCAAAATTCAGCATCAGAGGTTTGCAGAGGAACATCTACACAAGCCTAATGACTTTTGGAAACAAGTTCTGTGGGCTGATGAAGTTAGAGTAGAGCTTTTTGGATGAAAAAAAGGGTGCAGAATTTCATAAAAAGACCAACTGTACAACTGTTGAACGCGAAGGTGGATCAATCATGCTTTGGTCTTGTGTTGCAGCCAGTAGCAAAGGGAACATTTCACAGAATGGATTCAGTTAAATTCCAGCAAAAGTTGGAGACAAACATCACATCAACAGGACAATGATCCTAAACACACCTTGAAATCCACAATGGACTACCATGATAGGAGCAAGCTGAAGGGTTTGCAGAGGCCCTCACAGTCCCCCGACCTAAACATCATTAATAATCTGTGGATGGACCTCAAAAGAGCAGTGCAAGCAAGACGATCCAAGAATCTCACAGATCTAGAAGCCTTTTGCAGGAAGAATGGGTGAAAATCCCTAAAACAAGAACAGAAAGACTCTTACCTGGTTACAAAAGAAGAAGCCATGATACTTGCCAAAGGGGGTGCTACCAAGTACTGACCATGCAGAGTGCCCAGACTTTTGCTTCAGTCTATTTTCCTATTTTGTTATTTCGAAATTTGACAAGGGGTGCCCTAACTTTTTCATGCCACTGTATGTGTGCTATGTTTCCCCCTTTTGTCACCACAGCACTTTGTGCGTTACTCCAAACTAAGTGCTACCATTCTATGTATTATGTATGTTTGTAATTTTTGCATGTTTGTGTGTCTGCATGTCTCAGGCTCAGACCGACGGGGTGGATGTGAATGTTCCTAACTGCGAGGGTGTGACGGCTGTGATGCTTGCTGTTAGGGACATCGACCTGTTTGAGGGCATGGCGGCACTGTTGCCATGGGAACACAGACCTGTGGAAGTGGTCAAGGAACTACTGGGACTCTCAGCGTGAGAAAACACACATTCATGAATGCATTGATATACATGCTGTACAGACAAAAACTTTTCTTCAGAGTCACACTGGTAGCAGTCACCAAATCTGGAGTTCCCTGAAGCAGAAAACTGTCTACTTATACTTGTTCTGTTTCTCTTGAACATCTCCAACAGTGATCTGAGGGTACGAGACCACAGTGGCTGTTCTGCTCTGCTCTACGCTGCTAACATCAACAGCCCTCTGAAGGAGGAGATCATGCATATGATGGATGAGGCCCTAAGTCACACAGGTACATACATACACTCGCACAAAAAAGCACAGCACATGCCAAAATGAGTCACTTGTAGTGATGAATCCACAGAGAGTTTCCACCAAACTCAACAGGTCCCCTCAGCTATACAGAACGTTTTAGCATCTTTAAGTTTATTCTTTGGGATTTGTGATCACAGTCACTTTACTGTTTTAGTTCACTCTCAAGGATCTCACCAGTGTTGTTTACAGCTATAGGGATGGGCATGAGTAATGTTTTTCCAGATTAAGTGATCACATGAATTACTCGAGGGGGGATGAATTCCTCATAGTGGAAAATCTATTTTTAGAACATATTAAAGAGCATGGCAGCAGCAATAACAATACACAGCACTATATCCAGTATGGTATACTTGTTTTCAATCAAAACAGTCACAGTTACTGAAGAAAAACTGGGAAGTGCAGCACTGGGTCAAGACACTAGGGGTAGGTAATTATAAAATATCAGGTGCTCTTCAAGGGTAGGACAAATAGTCACATTGGAATAAAAAGCAATGAGTGTCCCAGCTTACTCAGTGTTAACCATAATCAAAGTACCTCAGATGTCCTTTTTAGACCCCCCCCCCCCCCCCCCCCCCCCAAAAAAAAAAATAGTGGCGGGGCTTTTACTTACCTCAACTGCAGAGGCTACCAGCTTCATTTGAAACAGACTACATTATAAATGGGCTGTCATTTATTATTCCCTCTGTATTTTTATATTTTTACTTTTTATCCGCTCCCGTTGCCTTGTTAAAGTTAATGCATCACGATGTCATTTCAAACTCAACACTTCCTGTAGCTGTATAAAAAAAATGCATTTAAAAATGCAACTTCAAGTGGGCAAGTCTTTACTGTCAGGTTTACCCATATCAGTCCACATGGTGATCAAATGTCAGTGCTGCATTTACAGTTTTTTCTGTTGTTCCAAGTGGCAAAAAAAATCTATCAAAGCTGCTTTAAGGTTGTGGGAAAATTCTGATCTTAATTCCAACAGTGCATGTGATATGCTTTAGGAAAGTACAGATTATTCAGTTATTTGTACATTCTCATGTTTCTTTCAAGAATAATTATAATCTGATTAGAATTATGCAGTTAACAAAAGTTTTTGCAAGATGAAACTGTGCCAGCACACTAACCTTGGACTATAACAAAGAAAGAGGGCACAATACTTTTGTTTTATATAAACTGATTAATTAATAGGTAGCCATATGCAACCTTATGTAAGAAATGCTTCTGTTTGTCTGTGCAGTGTTTTTGATACCATGGCCTTCCCACCCTTTGATTAACAAATGTTGCTCAGACTTGCTCACTTCCTCGTGTTATTAGCTTCACTTTGGTTACTGATTCCTTGATGAGTTACTTATTAAACTGGGCGTTTAATGCAAAGCATACATGCAGCATCTAAATATATCTTTCTATTCATTACTATGTATAAATACACACTTTTTTCCATCTTAAACACACTCAAACACACACACACACAAACATGCACACACACAAACAGCATACCAAGTTCATTCATGATCCTGTTTGTCAGAGCGAAACCTCTGCAGTGGCACTCAAAGCCTTCACTTATGTGGGAGGGCATAAGAAAGGCTTGGTTGTGTTTGTGTGAGCGCGCACATTGCTGAGAGCCTTCATGAGTGTGTTAGTCAGAGTTTGTATGGAGGATGGCGATACAGGGACAAGGTAACGCAGAGAAGATGGAGACAGAAAGGTAAAACATGTTTTCAGACTTGAGAACACTTCTGCTTCCTCACCTTGAGTAAACATTACAGGGTCCAGGGGTGTCGACCTTATGCACCCAAACGTGGATTTGGAGTGTTTTTAAATTCCTGACCTGCTCTTGTACCTGAGAGGACCAGTTAACATTCTTTATGTGCCATTGCAAGCCACAGAGTGTTACAATTATTTCTGATTTTTTTCAGATGCTGCGACCATGTCACTACTAGCCCTTGACAAGTACTCACACCAGGATTTGGAGTCAGAGTTTGGAGATTTAGATGAAGAGTTGGACCTTGAGAACCTTTATTGTAATCAACCAACTGCTGCCTCTCCCACACACACACCAACCCATCAACACAGCTTTCTACTATACAGCCACACAGGGGTAAGTGCTTTGGGAGGGAGGATGCTTTAATTTAGTAATTGTCCAGATTTTAGGAAACATTCTATTCAAGTGAGACTAACATGACGGCAACATAAACTCCTATGATCTGCCTTGATAATGATCTGTTGTATTTGACTGTGCGAGTGCAGACGTCTGCGGGGTTTGCTGATAATGTGGCTGTTGATCTTCTGTATGAGAGACTGGCAGTGAGAGGTCACCCAGAAGACAAATATGAGGAAGCAGTAATTGGCTGTTTAAATAAGGGTGTGTATGTGTGTGTGTGAGTGTGGAGGAGGGGTGCCCTGGGTAGATGACACTTAGCTGCCATACTACCATATTATGGGTGTCTTTAGAGATGCAGCAGACAAGCAGGGCAGCTGGTTAGCTGGATGGGAAGAGCAGGTGGTTTACGGGAGAAAGCGACAAGATACGTGTGTAAGGGGCCCACTGTCACAGCTGTGATGTATGTGTACATGTACAGTGTTCAGTCTACTAAAAATACACTTTATCCCAAGGGTTTACAACAAAATGTATTTTAGTCGCCTTAAATAAATTAATATTCACCACTTTACAGCCCTTTCCACTGACACTGATCAATGCTCTTGTCTATGCCACCAGACTCCTTAGACAAAAACAGGAATTTTACCCCTCAGAACACCGGAGTTGTTGGGTACCGCTGCTTCAATAGATTAGTTTGTTTGTCTTATTTTGAGACTTCGGTTGGCCAAAGATAAGGTGGACACCCATAAAAATGTCTATGGTTAAGGCTCTTAAATAAGATCGAATACAAGTTATGTATTTGCATCATAAATACATGTGTTTTTATCATTAAAACACATTTCAACGTACCATCTGATACTTCCACCCCCGGCAGGTATTGTGAAATGGTGCAATACGCAATGCACAAAACTCACAAGTGCTGCTAATGTAATCATGTGAGGCGAACTGCAGCCAGACTAGTTAAGTTGGAATACTTCACAAAAAATCAGGGGCTCCTGAAAGATACGTCAGGGTACAGAGAGAACAGGAAAATGAAAGGAGCAGAGAGGCGACGGACAAATGTCTGACCGAGAACTGTGAAGAAGCAGCAGGTATGACAGGCAGAGCTGAAGGTGAGAAATGAGGCAGACTCCTTTTTAGTTAGAAAAACCGGCTGTATCAGGCTCAGTTTCAAAGCTGCAGTGAAGACACAGGTATCATATTAAGGCATCCATTTTTACCAACCAAATTATGCTATCTTATTGGAAAGGGGGCCAAATAATGCCCCAAACTTTTGCTAAATTTTGGTCAGGAACACTGCCATTTTTCAGAATGGTGTATTTAAATATTTCTGCATACCTCCGATGGGTGTGGATAATGGGCCCACTTTTGAAAATGTTGTCCCCCTGCCCATATTTCCTAATGGCTGGTTGTACTTTTGCAAATCTGAACTAAGCCTCTGAAACACAAAAATCACAATGTTAAATTGACTGCCAAACCACCAAGAGAACTATATCTAAATCTAAAGCTTTACTTCTGCACATGTTCAAAATCATCATATTAACAATTAAAAAATCAAATGCATGCGTTTGTGGTTAATTTTTCTTTTGAAATCTCTTCTGCTGGACAGACTTTGAGAAGGCATTCACCAAACAAATAAGAAAACAGGAAATCAAAACATTCAATACAGGATGAAATAAGGGCATTATTTATGCCAAGTTGAAAATGGTAATTTTTCTATCTTGATTTAGAAAAAAATCACACTTAGGTCTCTTGAGCTAACAGTACTGCAGGAAATCTACCAGCCTTAAAAAACCACTGGGACATGTAATAAATGAATTGCTCACTTTTGTTCTTCCAGGAAGTGCTGGAGTCTCCAGAGAATCCTCTTCTATCTGACCATCACAAAGGCCTCGGCCAAGGTAAGCACTCTTTTAAGGACTCCTGGAGTTTTAGTGAGCTAAGGTATGAACTATTGATGTATAAAATTGGAGTTTCTCTTTTCTCTGTGGGCTTGTTAGAGAAGGAAGAAATTGTAGAGGAAAAAAGGGGCTACAGAGAAAACACAACAAGGTGATCTGGTTGTCTTGGATGCCAACTAACTACTTTAGACGGGTCAAACTGCTTTTAGCCTTTTACAAGGGACTTAGAAATATACTGTACAGCTCACAAAAAGGCCATCAGATCAGGTCACCCTCTAGAGGGAGGGGAATGAGGAAGGCTTGACTGGGTGGGAGGGGTCCCAAATGCACAATACGACCTCTCAGCTGAGAAACCTGCTAGTGCGTCTTGTACCTCAGCCACAACTGCATGGTTCAGAGAGGACAGAGCAGATCACTAAAACACACTGGAAGGAACAAACAAGAAGTAAACAGAGAGAGGAACTATCTGATTTAATTCTTGGTGTTTCAGTATGGGGACAGAGTGGACCAAAAGGCTCAGAAACAGGTAATGTGAGTTGCTTTCTCTATGATGACTATCAATGTGTTATATATGGTATTATTATTGGGTATTCTAAATGAACAGCAGCAGGGGTATTCAAAGTTTGCTTTCACTTGCCTGTGGTCATCAAGGCACATTCTAATGTCATGACGCAGCTTTGTAATCTAGCCATACACCACATATGTAGCCTGTCAATGAATACAAGTGCTACAAAGTTCAAAAACCTTAACGTAACATTTTTTAATAGCATCTATGGCCTTACGGCCCATTAAACTGCTTCAAGGAAAATGCAAGGAAATGCAGCTAAAAAGTCCGATTTCTTTCGTTTCTATTGATGTTTGATGATGATTTAAGCATTTCTTTTGTATCAGCAATGGCTGTTTATTTTTATGAATGAATGAATTGAATGAACACATCAACATCTGGCTGCTGTCAGGCTAGAAATATGGTATATGTTTTAAAATTGTGTGACTGTAGATACTGAGAGAATACAATGGACATAGGATTGGTGGGTGTAACTGTGTGTGTACGTCTGTGTGTGTGTGTGTGTGTGTGTGTGTGTGTGTGTGTGTGTTTGTGGCAGATAAGGGAATCCCCCTCTGTTTCCAAAACGCCATGGAAACACTGAGAGACATCAGGCAAGCCTACCAGGACGCAGGGAGGGGAAGCAGGTGGGCAGAGCGAAATCTCACAATCTTTTACACACACACACACACACACACACACACACACACACACACACCTGCACTTTCTGAATGCATACTAGCTGTAAAGGAGTGACAATGTGCCAGCTGATGGCACTATGCCGATAGTGTTGACAGTGCCAACATGTGGACACATCAACATCTGTTCATACGTAACCACAAACAGTTGTGTACACGCAAACATTTAATGCGCGTACAGTTAACACTCCATCCCCCCAACACACATTCACTTGTATAAACAGCACACTCTCCTCGGGTTAGTCAACAACTGCCTCTTACTGAACACCAACAGTAGAATAGTGTCCTATCCGGTTACACTCCTGTCCTGTATGCAGGCACCTGTCACTGTGTCCAGAGGACAACCTGTTCTACCCAAACAGGTTAGAAACACAGGGACAGGGGGAGAGAGGGCTTTGGTGAATCAGCTCATTGTCTGCTATGTGGTGCTCTCACCACTGAATCAAGTCCACACTCTCCGAGGAGAATAAGGGTCTTTGAGCAAGTCTCTAATTTCATAGCAGTAGCTTCCAGTAATAGAAAGAAATGTCAGGAAAATGAGGCTTTTGGCATTATGTTCAGTTCAGCACAAGGCAATAAACCCAGCATCTCTGCTGAGCCTCAGCAAACTGCCCCGAGTAAATTATACATACACTCTCTTCATGTCGAAGGCAAAATTAATCACATACCTCTCTGTGTTCTCTCCTCTTCTGCTGAGCAGAGGAGGTTTGTCTCTGCCGAGCCTGGCTGACAACAGCAGACGCTGGAGTCATCTGGATCCAGCTCCATCACCTGGTTTGCTGAGTACCAGGACCCCCTGCCTGCCGGTACCCCCTACACACAGGTACATACTGGAGCTGGACTCATGTTTTCCGTATCTGACAGTACTA
Organism: Epinephelus lanceolatus; assembly: GCF_041903045.1. Lineage (NCBI taxonomy): Eukaryota > Metazoa > Chordata > Actinopteri > Perciformes > Serranidae > Epinephelus > Epinephelus lanceolatus. The sequence goes on from NC_135747.1 coordinate 12,687,474, forward strand.
AAGAAAGACCATCAATAGAAAATAGCCAGCTCATTAACCTGCTGGTCAGCATCACATGCTGCATATAGAGACTGAAAAATACTGTCAGCCTTGTGTGACTGGTGGAAATGAAACACTGAAGGAAACAGATTGGGACGGTACAGTGGTGTGGTGGTTAGCACTGTCGCCTCACATCAGTGAGGTTACAGATCTGAATCCACGTGCTGGCTGGGGCCCTTCTGTGTGGAGTTTGCATGGTCTCCCAGTGTCAGTGTGGGTTTCTACCCACAATCCAAAGACATGTAATTTAGGTTAATTGGTGACTCTAATAAATTGCTTGTAGGTGTGAATGTGTGAATGGTTGTTTGTCTCTATGTGTCAGCCCTGTGATAGTCTGGCATCCTGTCTAGGGGTGTATCCCGCTTCTCGCCCAATGCCAGCTGGGATAGGCTCCAGTCCCCCCACGACCCTGTACCAGGATAGGTGGTTACGGACAATGAATGAATGGATAAATGAAACAGACAGAAAGAAGAATCCATAAAATGTCAGAAAATGGTGACAAACGTTAGTCATTGTTTCCTAAATCCCAAGATGACATCCTAAAATGTCTTGTTTTGTCCACCATCCAAAGATACCCATTGTGGAGTAAAGAAATCAGAAAATATTCATATTCAAGAAGCTGCAATCAGAGAATTTCAACTTTTTTTCAGAAAAAAAATCTTCAAACCAATTAATCAATGACCAAATTAGTTGGTGTTTAATTCAATAGTTGACAACTAATCGATTAATTGTTTTAGCTCTAATGCCCACTCTGAATCTTACTTACTGTAGTTCTGTATTCTGATAACATATGCAATCCATCTGTGGCACTCACACAAAATCTTTAAAGTCTGATTTTGATGTGTCCCTCAGGCAGAGAACAAGAAGTGTGGTTGCTGCATCCCCATGCTCCCCCGCCCTGCTGTCTGTGGCCGAACCCAGCCAGCTCAGCCAATCAGCCCCCAGCATCATGGAACCACTACTGTGTTCAAGCACTATGATGCAGGCCAGAGCACACATCCAGTCCCGTATGTAATCTATTTATTAAATGAGTGAAAACTCAGAAGAGTTATTTATTTTCCTTACATTTTATAAGGAATATTCAAAGGCAAATGGTATTGTATATAACATACAACATTATTTCAGTATGAATTATGAATATATATTGAAAATCAGACAAGTATTTTAGTTTGCTAATGATACCTGTGTCCATGTCGTGTTAAATTTATAATCTCTCCCTGTCTGCAGGACTGGGTTCTCAAGACACTGTAAATGAACAAAAGGTGAGTTTCAACCAAAAAACTGCTTTTATCAGCTTCATCTATTTGTCTGTCATACCTACATTCCTTTTTCTTTTCATCCATGTCATACCTTGTCTACCTCACCAGTCCTAACCATTAACTTACCGTCAATATCCTTTCTCTGCAGTTCTCGCAAGGTCACTTGCTGGCTTTGCATCCCAGAGCACCAAAGCTATTGGCACCACTGGAGAGCAGGCCCAGAGACATTGTGCCCCTTCCATCACTGAAGCACCACATTCCCCTGAAACCCATCAGCTGCAGCCCCCTTTGTTCGAGGACCCGGCTGAGGAGAGAGAGGCTGTTATGGGGCAGTCCACGCACTGGCCCTCTGACCACAAAGGGTGGTAGTGAGGAGAGCGGATCCTGCAGCAGCAGCCAGAGTTCCATCGATCTGGAGGAAGAAGATGAGGAGGATGAGAGGGAAATACGCAAGAGAGCTTCAGGAGAAAGCCCTGTGAAGTTTGCTGGAGAGAGACTGTTGGCACATAAAAATGATGTGAGCTCTAGTGAGGCTGATTTGGTTGGGGAGACACAGCAGCATTTTAAAGTTCAGTCTAGGATCAGTCATATTGCAATGATCCACAGATCAGCACATGACCTGGACGGAGAGCCTATCAATCATGCAAGTGATCCTCTCAGCATTGAAAAAGCTATAAACTCTCACTGTGAAGACAAAGCCACCAATATCAACTGTACAAAGGAACGTGGTGACTGTCAATCCTTTATAAAGTCTAACTATGCACGACAAGGAGACGCTATGAGGGTTGAAATGCCTATAACATCAAAGTCTAAGGAGGGAAAGAACAATGTGGGCTGCAGTCTGGAGCCTGAGACTGAGCCTAGTCATGGGATAACATGTAATATGAATAATGACCAAGGTGATGTTATTACATCCTCTGAAGGGACTTGCAGAATTGACCTGCAGCATATAAATCAGACAGAAAGAACACTGAAGGATTCCTTTCAAGAAGAAACCCGGGTAGACAAACCAATCTTGCATAGAGAGGATGTAAAGTTAACTACCAGCACTACTGAGGACAATGTTCCAGTATTTGCTTCAGCTGTAGACCTTCCACGGTCAGACATGGATCCAAAGAGAACAGAGAGGATGTTGAAAGCCTTAAAGCCTGTTCAGAACAAGGGCAGAAGAACCAGCATGAACCGTGAACTCAGAGCAAACATTCAAATGAACCAGCAGTCCTTCAATGTACTGGCACACAAAGACCGAAGCACCCTTAATCGGAACAAGTCCAAAAGCAATCTGAAGTACTCCTCACTTTCCACACAAGTTAAAGATAAAACCAGGAAAAGCCCTGAGTTAATAATCAGTGGAGAGACAGTCACAAAACTAAAGCCAAAGCTTAAATCTGTTAAAGGTGCTCATTATAACACTGGCACCCCAACACCACGAAAGAAGGTTATTGATCAGAGCAAAAGAGCAAATCCTGACAAGATGACCAGCAATAAAGCTCAACAGCATCCACCAGTGAGGGAGCTGAAGAGTAGTCGGCAGTTGAAGAGACCCGGGCTCGTGGGGACACCGAGGTCTAAATCTGCTGTAGACTTCATCACCTACAAAGACATGTTCCAGCAGATACAGTGTGGGGAGGAAGGACCTGCCATCTACGAGATGTTTGCTGGTCCGATCTATGATAACCTTCGAGTTTCCAGTTCCTGTGAGAAAGTCAAGGACAGACAAGTGCAGTCTGCTCCGTCTAGGAAGACTCAACTGTGTCATAAAGTCAAACACAGACCATTGAAACATGCACAGAGGAGAAGCCCAGGGGAGAATATGGTGGGTTCAGCTAAAAGCAAACCAAAACTTCCATCCTCTCGGGCAAAACCTCACCTCACACCTGTACCAAGGAAAGACGCACACAAAATTAAGGATATGCCTAAATCGGATGGGCATACAGAGGCTGAGTTAGTTCTTTCTAAGGAGGTGGACATTTGTCATAGCAGTGCTCAAGAAAAGGCTGAAGATCATATGTTATCTACCATTGAGGAGGCTCTTTCTAGATATGGATCTGAAACATTAAAATCTGATGACAAAACACTGACTATGCCAGCAGCTTCATCTCATTCTGAAAGTTATAGCCACCTGCACATGAAAATGCAAGAAATAGGAAATCCAAACCGACCAGTTCCTGAGCCTGTGCTATCTCAAAGCCCCCAACAGCCTAAGATCAACACCTGGACATCTTCTAGCAGGAACGGCAGCCACACCATCATGTCACCAGTTTACCAGAAGTTTCTGGATGAGGTAGGGGATGGGCCACTTACAGACGATCTGCTGCAATGTCTGGCCGAGGAGCTGATCTCATTGGACGAGAGGGATGTATCTATAGGACCTGAAAACCTGGCGTCCAACAAAGAAGACGATCCTGTATCAGGAAGAAATACATTTCCTGAGGTAAACTTTCATGGTCAAATGTAAAAAAAACACTGTTCTTTAAAAAAGAAAAAAACATTGTTTGTACCATGGTTCATTAAGCTGAGCTTTTCCACAAACATAGAGCCACAGTTCTGTCCCTGTATCGGGGTTTTATTAATGTGTAAATTCCTGGTGCACACTGGAAATTTCATTTTGACATTAAGGTTTAACCAAGGGTCTACCACATTAAACAAGCTGTACCAACTGAACACTGTTCTATTATTTTGACATGCTGTGGAACAAGTGCTTCTTCAAGTCAAGAGGAGGGTGTAAAGAAAACATTCATAACCCCAGCAAGGGCCTCCATTAAGCATGTTAACATGGAACGTACTTATCGATTAAAAACATACTAAAGATTTTCACCAACTTATCTTTGAGAAAATTATTGCCATTTACTAAAGCTTCAAAGAACCAGGTATTTGTTGTCAAACATCGTGGTATTATTCCAAGACACCCTGCTTTGCTCTCAGTCACTTTGCTAACCTTCATTCTGTGTATTTTATGACAGGTTAAGTCCACAGACAGTGCTGCTCTGCTTGGCTCTGGGTTGGTTGTGGATGACACCATCACATGGACAAAGGGTGAAGTACTCGGCAGAGGAGCTTATGGGACAGTAAGTATGGAAATTTAGACTGGCAAAGTAAAGCTAATAACACATTCAAGCATGAGAACAAAATAGATGCATTGTGTCACTGTATCGCCAACTTTGTGGGTCTGTTGACCATCAGAACTCCTGCTGTTAAAAGCTTTAATGAGGCTTATAAAATGATACACTAATGTCCTTAAATCTTATCTAGTCATAAAACCATGTCCTCTTTATTCATCTTACAACTAGAATTACCATCTCTGAGAACCAATCAAGTTACAGTTTACATTCATATTTGTCCAGACTCATATGACAGCTGCCCAATGCTTCTAGTATGGATTTGGCTATAAAGACACTACGTCTAAACATGGATGCTTCACACGCATCTTCAACCCAGCAGAACAGAAGATCTATACAATCAGCGCAATTTCAAGATGGACACCCAAGATTAGTGTCACCAATTTAGTATCTGACCAAATGTCTCCCTGAGTTATGGCATTGAACAATGGCTGGAAATGTGTTAATTGCAGAATATTATGATGTCACAGTGGAGCTGACCTTTGAACTTTTGGATATGAAATGTCATCACTTTTGACATTTGTGTGAAATTTTGTCATAATTAGCATATGAATTTTTGAGTTATAGCCAAAAAGATGGTTTGTGAGCTCAAAGTGACCTTTGACTACAAAAATCAAATAAGCTCATTGTCGAGTCCAAGTGGATGTTTGTGCCAATTTTAAAGATAATGCCTCAAGGCTTTCTTGTGATATCACATGGATGAGAATGAGACAGACAGACGGACAGACAATGCAAAAACATAAGGCCTCCAGCTAATGCGGGAGGCATTGTAATACTCAGAACATCATACTTACAGTAGCAGACAATGATGCTCAACTAACCCTGGTGATCACTGCTGCCTTCTTACCAGGTGTACTGCGGCTTGACCAGCCAGGGCCAGTTGATAGCTGTGAAGCAAGTGACCCTGGATGCTTCTGACCCAGATGCTGCAAAGAGGGAGTACAGTCGTCTGCAGGGGGAAGTGGAGTTGCTTAAAACCCTAAGACACACTAATATTGTGGGCTTTCTGGGGACTTCACTTAATCAACATGTGGTTTCCATCTTCATGGAGTACATCCCAGGAGGATCAATCGCCAGCATCCTCCACAGGTTTGGTTGATTCAAAATAGAATGACAATTAAACCCAGAAGTGTCTGTTGAGGCATTGGGCTTCAGAGTATCAGGGGCTTTAACAATAATTGTTCTGTACTAGTGCCTTTAACACATCCCCTTTTACTGCCCTCAGGTTTGGTCCTTTGCCAGAGCGTGTCCTGGCTCTATACACCCATCAGATCCTGGAAGGGGTGGCCTACCTTCACCTGAACAGTGTGATTCATCGTGACTTGAAGGGAAACAATGTCATGCTGATGCCTACTGGCGTCATCAAGCTCATAGACTTTGGCTGCGCGCGTCGTCTCAGCTGCTTGAACCACACTGCAAGCAACAGTGGAGATCTGCTCAAGTCTGTTCACGGCACACCTTACTGGATGGCACCAGAGGTAGGTGTAGAGTGTACTCATCTTTTTGTGGGTAAAATTGCCCTTTTAATCTTGTCTGATTCCTTGAATCTTCCTCACTCCTCAGGTTATCAATGAGACCGGATATGGCAGGAAGTCGGATATATGGAGTGTGGGCTGTACAGTTTTTGAGATGGCCACAGGGAAACCACCGCTGGCACACATGGACAAGATGGCTGCCCTGTTCTACATTGGGGCTCAAAGAGGGTTGATGCCCTCCTTACCAGATGGGTTTTCAGATAATGCCAAGGACTTTGTAAAGATCAGTTTGACAAGGTGAGAACTATCGTCCTACCTGGTCTGTGCAAACTGGCGACTTCCTCTCACGCACTCACTTCCCCTTTGAATCTATCCCTGATAAATTCTAATGAATTAAGAATTTGGATCTAATCACTGGTTTTCTACTCAACTTCAGTGACCAGAGGCTCCGGCCATCTGCAGAGCAGCTGCTGGAGCATTCATTCATCCCACAAAGGAAGATGGGAGCAAAGTCTTGTGGAACACAGAAAAGGAACTGCTGTGGTCACCCACAGGGACTGTGTGGTTAACAAGTTACCCTATTTTTTTTTTTTTTGTTGTTTAAAACATTTTAATGATTTAATTCAGACTGATGACTCACAACATAACATGTTCTATTGTGACCCTTTGAGAGTCTGCTACATGTGTTTGCAAGCATGGGGCAATGGGCTTGTGTCCCATACCTTTCTAGAAACTGCAATACAAAGAATATGAAAGACTGCAGTTGTTGCATTAAGCTGAAGTTTAGGAAACTACGAGAAGCACTTACATACTTCTAACTTTAATAGAGCCTATAAATGTGAAAAGATAGATGTAAGATTTTTGTTGGTTTGAATATTTCCTATCACAATCGTATGTGCCAATCTTAATACCTTTTTTAAATTTATACAGTGTAACTCTAGGTCTCTTTAGAAATGTGATGTATGTAGATTTTGGTAAATTGTCTAATCCATACTGCAGTATCATTTTCCATTTTCTAATGCAGAGATTGTAAAACTACTTTGTTGGCATTCCTGATGAGTTGAGGAATCAGTGTGTAAAATTGTGCTTGAGAGACATGCCACTGCTAAGAACTTGTCATTACTATAACAAACATGTCTCCTCATATTCAATTATACAAATCAGCAAGTGACTCTGTGACATGGATATATGCATAATAAATTGACAGCGACAACCAGGGTTTGTACTGTGTCAGGGTAGTGGCAACTTTGAAGTTTATTCATAATATTGAAATGAAAAGAAAAAAAGGATGTAAAGAGTGGGTTATGCTTTTTTTTTTGTCCGCAGCTGCTTTTGGTCTGTGCGCGGAACGGTTCATCCCTATGAGGATACAAAGAATCCAGCCTCAGGCTTGCTAGGTGTTTTGCACACTCGTGAATACGTAACAATGTCTATAACAGAGGGGATGGACATGTCCAGATTTGAGAATATAGAGTTTAATGTATGAAAATGATGTAATGTTGTGTCCGGACAGGTACATGACTGTAAATGTAAATGCAGCCAATTGGATGAGGACATCAGTGACAAAACCTATTAGGGCCATCCATGTTGCAGGTACAGGTCATGTTGCATATGGCCTATTGGTCACTGTTCTGATGACTGTTGCTTTTTTTTGTTTTTTTTCTATACCTAGTACCAGATTACTGGCTGATTAAATAATACTTACATGTACCCCCTTTATGGGCTGACATCTAACAGCTACAGCTTCATGTTAAGAAATTATGTCTGATGCACTTCAAAGGAAAAATAAGGGTTATGTAAACTTTAATAGCACACTACTACTGTCTTTGTCAGTTTTGTTTTTCTTTTTGAGGCACAACCTTTGGCATCCAGCTTAAGGTCTACTTATAGGTCCAAAAAAATAATTTTTGGTACAAATTGCATCGCTCTGATGTGATAAGTAGGTGTCGGGTGCGCCTGTGTGACTGAGGGCATTAACTGATATTACCTGTGATGAAAAAGCACAGTACAGCACCCCCTGTAGGAAGGTTGTAAGAAGCACACACCACTGGAATGCTGCAATCATTCACTCGACGATGCCCAATCCACTGATCAACAAAATAAAAGTCTTTTATAGGTATTATAGTTATCTTGTTATACTTACAAGCAGCTCCAAACCTGAGTAGTCATGGTATAGCTTTTTTTTCTTTAAACATACAAAAACGTATGTACATTTATCTCACTTTCTGTAAACAGCAAGTACGTGTTCTCCTTTTAAATCCCTTTGATGATTGAAACATGCAAATCATAAGCACAGTACTCAAGTATAAAATGAAATCAAGACAAGAAAGAAAGTGAGGAGATGAAACTTTACACCTAAAAAAAATTGCATCCATCAACAGTACTAAATGGAATGCCAGCAAACATAACTTAGTCATCTCCAGCTGGCCACTGGCTTCCTCATACAACCGCTGAAACGTGATTCAATTAAATTACTCGTTAAAAAAAAATAGAGAAAGAAAATGAAGAAAGTGCACCTTCCATGCCGCTAACAATAATTATAATACTTTTGTTTTCCCATATGGAGAATTGAAATGTAGGGAAGGACTTCCCCCCCAATGAAAACACACTCACACCCACTTTTGCACATTCCGAAACTCATGTGAGGAGGAAGGAGAACCAAGCAGCAATTCAACACACTAACAGAAAGACAGGACTGAGCATCACAGCCCAGATATCCGACAGTCAGGAAGCATAATTTTTCATCATTCTTGTCTCTCAGAAATTGAGAAGTCCGACAATACTTTTTTTTTTTGCAGATAGATTTTTCTGCCTTTCAGTAAAGGGTTTATTATGACATAAAGAGTTATTTTCCTAGGGCACTTAACAGGGAGGTGAGCATAGTCTTCAAAGTCTGAGCTGTGGGTAGTTTGTTGCCATTTCCATGTGCTGGCCATGGCTGCAGAGAGGTGGACTCAGTGTCTCTGCTCTCCCAATTCATGTGGCGATTCACTAGTAGGAGGCGGGTACTGCTGAGAGGTCCGCAGCCCACCTGCGTGTGACAGGAGGGGAGGAGGAGAAACAAGAATAAGGAGGAGAAGGAGGAGGATGGGGGAGGGGAGGGGAGGTTAGCCATAGAGCTGCAAGCCAGATGAGACACACTGCAGTACAGGAGAGGAGCAAGGAGGAAAAAAGGGGAGAGAAAAAGATGTAGTACCTGCAGCACCAGTGCCACCCTTGGAGATTTTGCCCACTTTGGAGCAAGAAGTGGAGAATGAGGAGGAAGGGTGGTGGTTGTGGCTGGCCTCAGGGTACGCCCTCTTGCGCGACGAGGAGGAAGATGAGGTGGATCCCGGAGGAGCAAGCGTGGTCCCTTCCATGCTGACCAGTCCTGGAGGACCCCGTAGCAAGCCTCCCCCGCCATTCCCGCTGTGTGTGTGTGGATGAGGGTGACTGTGCTTGTGGTGGCGATGGAGGTTGTGATCTGCTCCACGATGTTTGTCCTTGCTCACCAGAGGGCTGGAATGTTTACTCTTGTTGTTGTTGGCCGCCATGCCTTCATCTGATGAGCTGTGGCGCTCTGATGATGAGACTTTTATCTTCATCTTAAGCTCATCTTTGCTTGGTTGGCCACTTTTATCGAGCTGAGAGCTGCTGCCAGACCCAGGAACAGCCAGGCGGACTTTAAGCGAGCCTTTGTCCCGTTTGTCACTGTGATGACGTCTATCTTGCCCTGAAGTTGACGAGGAGGGGACTTTAATTTTCATTGGGGAGGCAGTAGTGCTGCCACCCCCACCATGGGATGTTTGGTGGGGCTGTGAATGTTTTCTATGGTCTTGGTTAGTAGAGGATGGTGCATAGGTAGAAGAGGAGGAAGATAACATATCCCCCCTCCCATCACAATCCATTAGTCCTCCATGCTGTTCCTGACTACGTTTCTGCCCAGAGACAGCCAGCTCTGCAGCGTGTTTCTCTCTGTATTTGTCCAGAGTGAGCTTCTGAGCAGGTGACGGTTGTGGTGGTGGCTGATGCTTGCCCACTCCGCTCCCACCAGCTCCTTTATGTTCCTGTTTGACAGGGATGAAGTCTAGTGTTTTCTCACTCCTGTACACCGGCGGATGCTGAAGCAAAGAGGAAGTGGAAGTCTGCAAGGACAGTGTGGGCTCTTGGAGAGGGATGCTGAGGGGTTCCTGTTTTATACAGGCGGAAGGGTAGCCTGCTTGGCTCTGGCTGCCCAGGGGCCACTCACTGTGGCTACCTGGATTGTATGTGCCAGCCAAGGCGTCCAGAGACAGGGGTGCAGCTCCAGACTGGCCCGGCATGGGCACGGTGAAGGCAGCGCCAGCTTTGGAAAAACTTGGATTGGAGGAGGCGTCACTTTGATCTTGGAGCATGGAAGGCCCCACAAAGGAGTTGTCAGTCAACTGAGTGCTGTCACCCTTGGGCTTTTTAGCAGCTTGTGTTGCCTAGAGAATAGAAAGAGATTTGGGACGCTGTTTAGAGTTTGGTTTAGTTTGCAGTACGCTCTCTGAAGGGAGTTCAACGGTGGTAGTGGGACAATCATTGAAGCAGGATTTCTGTCCTGGTAATGTGTGTGATAAACACTGCCACCAACATTGCAATACAGTTGTTTGCCAAACCGGGGTGTTTATGATTCTTATACTACAGACATTTAAAGAGTTTTCAGAACTGATTTTGGTGCCAACACTTTTTCTGGCTTTTAAGATCACACAGGTGTACATGTAACTTCCTTGGTGACACTATTTGCTTTGATACATACTGAGCTAATAAATCAAATTTCAACTGACACATCTTTTTAATGCATGAACAGAGTAGCTATGTAACCTACCCTCCAGTTGCGTATCCTCTTTAACCGGCTGGGTGTCTTCTCCAGGATCTGCAGAAACTCGTGAGTCAACTCTGTAAGTACAAGACATGAACACTGTCATCAAAGCACCTCAAACACTGCTGCTACACTGACACAATGCATCGGCCTCTTCTCATTTTCACCTTTGTAAAATCTGTAATTTCTATAAAAGGAAGCATGTTTATAAAACAGCTATGTAGAAGATTACTGTGAGGTAAGTGTATTCACTGTAATACATTATGGAAAAGTTAAATACATTTATTCAATCTCACCATCAAGCAGCTCGAGGGTGACAGTGTTGTCCACATACTCCCACCAGTGTTTCCCATCAGTGGAAACTGGGATCTCCCAGTTAGACCACTTACATGCCAGGTGGATGCACACGCAGGAGATCACTGTGGGCTTGTACTGGAGGCAGAAGGTAGTGAGGTGTAGACTGTATGGTGTGTGTGTGTGTGTGTGTGTGAGGGTAGGCGCAAGTGATGAGTGTGTGTAAGAGAGTGAATATTCCACGTATGTGAGGGTGTAGTAATGTGAGTGAGTTGATTCAGGCACAGCGATATCCCGATTGGTTCCACATATGTAGAAAAGAGAAAAAGAAAACACAAGAGGGAGCAGACAGTTTTAATTTACTGTAAGTATGGGCTGCCAAAGATAAAGCATTATTTTGACTGGTACGTTAAACTTTGTCTGATAATGTATCATGTCAAAGACAGGTCACAATACAGGTGACATTGCTTATAACTTTGATTCATGTAAAGACATAATTCCCAGTGTGCTTAGAAAATAAGTATTGAATTGCATCATGTGACAAGTTTCAAGGAACTGACTGGTTTAGTGTTGGGAAATCACAGTGAGGGGAAGTGGAGAGGGGGCCATGCGTAGTAGCTAAGTGTAGTTTGCCCATTGTGAAACACTAAACCCTGAGGCCACCCATGTGACTGTTAACATCATCGTACAGTTAACAGACAAGGGGCTACTCCTACAACCCTCTCTGTATGGGTCTCTGGGACTGTGTTGAAAGGGGTAAACCTACTGGGCCCTCCAGATCAATGGATACAACGTGGCACCAGTGTCGACAGTATTAGCGGTGCAATGAAGTGTACGCATGGTCTCAACACTGAGAGCATTCCTAAATTAAATGTTAAAGCTAATATCATGGGTAAAATTCAAATTTCAAGAGGTGTATCATTGTTCTGCAACAATGACATTGCAAGAGTGAAGAGTAATCCAAATTTAGATCATATTGAAATTCATTCATATCACATAAAATGTAACAAATACAATTAGACAAATGGCCAACATCCAAGTATTTACAGCTAAAACACAGACACAAACTGCTCCAATACAACTAAAGGCTTTAGTTCTTTGTTAGCTTCACCGTGGTCAACCAAATATAAATTGTTTATATCCCAGATGCACCAATAGGACTCCCTCAAAACATGGTATTTCCCCCAGATAGGCGTGGTTTTTGAGTATGCAGCAGTGCTTGGAAAATTAGGCAAACTATATATATATATATAACTATATTTGGTCTCTCTCAACATGTTTCCAAATTGAAAGTCTGCCTTGTAAGCCACTGGTATCAGAATATCCCCATCAAAGTAATATAGTGCAATGTATTTTAGCACTGTTGAGTTGTACATATTTTCAAGTAAAATGTTATGATGGTCAATTTGAGACTTTATTAGCAGCCAGGTAAAATACATTTAAGAAATCTGTGGGGAAGTCTAGTTGTGGTAGCAGCTTTGCCAGCAAGGAGCAAAAATCTGAGTGTAACTTTGTGAACAGACAACCAGAAGAAAAAAGAACAGTTACGCCTGAGGTCTTCCATAGGTTTAGGTTAATAAACAATTTTTAGGTTATTGTTTTGCTTTCATATCCAAAAAGTCACAAGAGGAAACGAGGTGAGGAGACACAGAGAAGAACGTGCATCAAGCCCACAATGCTGTGTGGCTCAGAATGTAAAGCACTGCCCCTGGATGAAATACCAAGTTTTTAGGGAGTCCTAAGCACCAAAGGTGTTTTATTTTTTAATAAAAGTAGGTTACCCATAATCATTTATGCCATGACTACATAATTGTAATCCTGCTGTGTCGCCGTAAAGATTCTCAAGAAAAAATGTCCATGATATAACGAGATATAAGATCACTGTACTAACACAACACCTCAGCATAAAGCTGTATGAAATAAACACAACTACCCATAACTTTGCCTTCTATCGCTGCATTTTACAACATGGTTGGTAGGAGCTGGATGGTAACCTTGTACTGTGAGACAAGCACAATGTCTGGAGTCTGGTCTGTCAGATTATAGCTACCTTAATCAAAGCTATCAGTCTCAGCCGATGTTTACAAGCATTTGGCTAATGGCAACCTTTCAAACCCTTTAACTTAACACATCCAAAATCCTTTAAACCATTAGAAATGAGTACTCTTGATCAAATTAAAATAAATTTGTAAGAGTAGTGAGCTATTCTAAGAATGATCCTTTCCTACAGCTTGCACTGTTATTAAGCGCCAAATCAGTGCAAAACTTTAAACAATGTTAACAATCAGCATCCAGACATTGTCAACTGATTTAAAGTAGTTAAAGTTAATTACATTAATAAAAACTCATTTCCAACGTCTACCACCAAAAAAACCCTTTAAGGACCCAGTTTTCCAAATACAAGACATGATGACAGTTTGTCTTTGCTTTAGAATAAATCATGACCACCGAATACATTTGATCTGTCTGAGAGATACTCAAATAGGTATACATATTACTGATTCTGCAGGTCCTTAATGGGTCACGATTACGTTTTTCTTGTCACATTATACATGAGCTACACGTACAAAAGAATGCTGCAGAAAGCTAGAAGATACGTTCATTTAAAGACAAGGAAATTTTGCAAAAGGTGGAAAATATCTGAGGAGATAATGCATTTTGAACAAATGGATATGAAAAAGAAGAGTTTAAAAATTAATTTGCGGTACTTACCGGAAGGACCTCTACGAGAAATGTTTACATCTGTGAAATCTTTAGCTGCTATTCAGGCTACCAAAGTGTCTTTCTTTTAGAATTATGCACTTTTTCGCAACCGAACAAACATGTGGGTTTCAAGCGCACCACTACACTTCACATCTTGCATTCAACCCATCTGTGCCAACACGTGGTCCCTTGTACAATACACCGCACTGCGACTGGGGCCGGTAATGCTACAAGCCACCCTGTCCCGCTCCCTTTGCACAAGGGAGGGGAGCTGAGGGGAGGAGGCAAGCATCCCAATAACCACCAGTGCAAGTAGGGCCCGTTGGACACTGAAAGGGTACCCTGCATTACAGGAAGCTAGGGTGTGCAGTCAAAGTGCAACAAAGGAGGGGCAGGATAACAACCTGTTGGTAGCCATGAAATAGGAAGTCTGTGCCAGATCCTTGCTTGCTGGAAGAGAGACAGACAAACAGACAAACAGGGATGGGGAAAAAAGGATTACCATTTCTGCAAGTCAAAGCATTTCATTATCATTAGGTCTGGAACTGAATGTTTCAATGCACTGATTAAGCCAAGGCCAAGACTGAAAATAACACTAGGCAATAGGCATGGGACGATATATGATTTCATTTTGGGTATTGATAAAAAGCACTCACTATGAGTTGACTGAGATAAATTTACATTACTGGGATAATCATGAACATCATGTCTGGCAGCACCCAAAGATTATGGGCATGAAATTGACTGCTGCTTGAAGCAAATAAACTCAATGCCTGGTGAGTAGAATGCCTCATGCAGCTGTCTGATTGGGCGAGTGAGAATAAATGTTATGCTTGTTAAACTTGGTACTGTAAAACATGATTTGTTGTTTAACGGCCAATGTATTAGATACTTTGACTAGAGTAGTGCAAGAACGTACACAAAGTCATGTAGCAATGGCTTTCTTTCCACTGAAAAGGATGTTCACTAATAAAAGATGTGTGTTCTATCTGTAATGCAATGGGATATGTTGTTTCTCACTTAACAAAATGTAGGGTTAAGTGATTCCAGTGTGGTTTGTAAAATTAAAGAGTTTTAAGATCAGGGATATTATCGTGAATCCCAAGTATTTTAGCCAAGATAATTGTAACATGAAATGTAGATACTGTACCATGCCTGCTAGGCACATACTCTTGCTACATTTTGGAAACTTTCAGCAAGTTGGATCATTTTTAGAATTTAAGCCATGATCACTGATTTGACCATAACCAAATATTTAGAGGGGTCAGTTTCTCAGATAGAGAATGAAGCGGCTAACGCCCCAAACAAATGAGTAGAATTCAGTCTTAGAGTTGGCCCAATAAGCGTCAGTAAATGTGGTTGTTTATGTGCCATGTCATATAATGAACTCAAAAGGTCATCAAAAGAGCAAGGTGTGTGGTCATGTAACCATTACATCAGCAAGGTTTTCACCCCCCTCCCCACCCATGTTTGAGGTGGGACAAATAAGAGCAGAGGGCACAAAGAGCAAAGAAGGAAGCCTCTACCTCGCACTAGCTGGGAACATTTCACCACATCAGTGTGTGGGTGATCAATAGTAATTTCAAAGCCTGGAACAAAATACATGACAGGTGAGTTCAACACAAAGACAGTTGGGAGGTGACATGTCATTTTAGGGTTCAATAAACAAACATAGTAATATGTTTTAAGGCTACCAATTCAGATTGCAGTAGGTACCTACATGTTAGATGTGAATAGTGGGGCCTGATGACCAATTCATATATGCATACTGAAAATTAAGTACTATCAGATCAGCTCTGGTCACTTTCATTCTGGATGAAAGGCAATTCTCAGTATTGAATGTAATCAATAAGCAAGCACAAATTGCTGTAGCCATAAAATAGAATGTTTCCCAGCAGCAATATGGAGATAAAATAAAACAAAAAAACATAATGTGGAAAAGCCCATAACGTCAATACCATGTTTTCGGCAAGGACACAATGACATGTCACCTTTACATGATTTCTTGAAAATATGTGCATGACAAGATACCCATACAGCAGCTGATTAAACATTTCACTCAACAGGCTGTGATGAATAAATTCATCAGTGATCAATACCACTACTCCCTTACCAATAAAGATAAGCCACAGAAAATGATGATTATAAACAAAACGCTATCTCTCTCAAGTCATCCACTCCAGTCACCATTACTTACCCAGGGTCTGCAGCACTATGGATTCAAGTATCACCAGCTCTTGAGCTTGCTGGAGGTATGCCTGAAGTTTGATAGACAGTCATTACAACACAATTGTAATGAGTCTATTAATCTACCCCCCTAACAACTGATTTCAAATGGCCAAACACACCAAACAGAGAGGCTCATTTTTACTATTAATGTAGGCCTTGTTAGGTGTAGGTGTTTGGTACACGCCAACAGCAGGCCAGGGCAGTTACAATAAGACCCTCTGTAAAGGGCAAAGGAATTTGGCACAGCCAGGTATACATAGGGAAACCATGACCACTGAGAGAACTGGAATGTAAGATGCAGAAGGAGAAACAAACATGTAATCATACAATATATAGAGCTTGAACCTGAACTTACATTACTCTTTGTGTCTAGAGGTGGTTCTTGTGGATTTAGACAAGCATGTGCAACTTTGATCACATGTTCGAGTTTCCGAGGTTGCTCTTCCACTTTTGCAGCCAAGAATAAGGTGGTTGGAGAAATTATCTGTACAAAAGCACCGGGCATTGATTTTAATATATACTACCTTAACTTTGCAATTGCTGTAACAATCTACCCAACATGTGATACTTGGTTTCAGGTCATTAGCAGCATTATGTAACACAATACTTACATTCCTGTGGAATTTGGTGAAAGAGTGGTGCATATAAAATCTATGCATGTAAACAATGGCTGTGTTAATTGTTAATTGAGAGCTGGAGGATAGGTCAAGGAAAAATTTAACATGCACTAAGTGTAAATAACACTGCCATGAACATTGTGAACAAATTATGCCATTAAACCAAGCCAAGACATCCATATTAAGGGAATGCACTCTAAATATGTTGAAAATATGTAAAGGCCAGAGTGAAGAAAAGTTTACAGTTGAGCAAACGACACTGTACAGCAAGCAAGCTGGGTCACTTACGATAGCTTTTGGATAGCGCTAACTGTACTAACGTTACATCTAACGTTAAACAACAAGAAAATGTTAAGTCATTTTGAGAATAAACACACGAATTCTATCGAAATATGTAGTTATTCAACCACCACCGAGGGGTAAAGACAATCAGTGGAAGACTGGCTAGCAACAGCTGCAAACTCGCCCAACGTTACTGGCCTTTTGGTCGTCAACCCATAGCTAGCTAGTTAGCATGCTATATTAGCGCACACGTTAGCTGACGTTAAACATAAACCAGTGACATTTGGATTCCAGGTTAAGACGTTAATAGCGTAACCGTGTTTTAACCAACAGAAAACCAAACATTCAGGTCCAAAAGTCCTGAGTCTTTGTCCCTAAACTCTGCAGCAATTTTAAAATTAGCTCACGGTATCGGGCCCGCCGCAACGGTTAATGTTAGCGCCATGTCTACTTCCAGTCTGGTTCTAAGATAAGTTTGTTTACAAAGGATACACGTTCAGTCTCTGACCCATGTCTTGGATCAGATTCGCCGCTTGTTGCCGGTAGGAGAGTTCCCGGTCCGGTTCTACTCCACATCGGCGGGACGGCGTGGTTTCGAGTTGCTCCCGGGTGAAAAACCATTTCGACGAGGATCCCCGGCACGCCGCCATTACTCTCCAACATCGAGCATCGAGAAAGTGGATGTGACGTCGGTGTCGCACAGGAAAACACGACTTCTTCGATGGTGAGCCCATGATGCGATTGGGTGTGGTGTGTAACCAGCTGGTGTCCAGACAGACATTTGTAAAATTTGTGATGCTGTTTAATACAAGTAAATAACATTGTCTTTTCAATTTAATTTATTCACACTTTACACAACATTGCGTTTAGTTAGCCACGGAATCAGAATCTCTCTATGAAATGTATGCTAGCAAGCTAACTCATATTACATTGTAGTTTTCTTTCACTTTTGAATTAATTTGAAAGAAATGAAAGAGACACAGTAAAGTGTTTGTGAAGAAACAAAGGTACATTAACATTACAGAGACACAAAACAGTCTGTACCATGGGCTCAACACAGAAAAAATGTAAAGAACAGAATAAAAAGAAAAATAAAGTAAAATGTAATTCGACTCCAAAATAATGTGTCATCATTGGTTCATATGAAATCTATCAAACATGTAATTAATTTTAATTATCTTATTATTCTTACAGCCTCTTACATTTACATTGATTGTACTTACACCATAGACGCAACCAGTGTACGGCAACACCATTTAGACAAACCACATGCAGAACTGCAGTACACTGCAATACTAGAATCGATGGTAATAATAATGGCGAATTGTTATGGTTGTCTATGATTGCGATTACATTTGCTGATTATTTGTCATAGATGGCGGTGCATGGTTGCCTGTTGTAGCATAGCATGGGTAAGGTATAGCTATATTATGATTACTGCCTTGGTTAAAGTCAATACCATTTCAAGGAATCATGTCCACAGTAACAGAATAATATCATAAACAGAGTAACAACATTTAAATTTTACTTTAGAAACAAGGGGTATAGCTTTAAAGTCTTTAGCTAGATGCATGACTTCGTAGTGCTGAAGCTAACTTCACTTGGCAAGATAGACATAAGAAATGCTTTTTCTCTTTGAGCTGAGCTCATGTTAGCCAGAGAAGTGCAAATGGATCCTTGAATAACTCTTTCTTGGAAGTAGAGCACATATTAATGCTACTTTGTGAAGTAATTCAAGTCTATTCATAAGAAGTGAGGGATCACATTCAGTTGGGGATTATGAAGGCAACTGGAGCAGCCCTGCATTTAATAGTGGGATTTACACTATTTTTTATGCAGTAGGCCTACTACCCCTCCCAAATCCTACAACAATTCTACTACAGTGACTATTGATTTGGGGTCCTGTTAGACCTCCCTGGTGTCTAAGTGACATGGAACACAAACATTGTCATTAGATTTGACTGTTATCAGGATATTTAAAAGGCATTATCAAGACTGATGTCTTTGTTTGTGAATTACTTTTTGGCAAACAACTGTAATAGCCCACTTCATGCAAAGGGAAAGGTAGCAACTCCAATAGTTATCTACTTAATAGAGTTTTATGCAGTTGTAAGGAATGACAGACATTTTCAATGGGGGGAAATGGTTAATTTTGCAATTTTCTATATTATTATTAACACAAGAGCTGAAACTATCAAATATTTTCATCATCAATTAATCTGCTGATTATTTTCAAGATTAATTGATTCATAGTTTGGTCTTAACAATGTCATAGAATAGTGAATCCCAGTTTCTTAAAGTCCAAGGTGATGACTTTTTAAATGTCTTGTTTTGTCTGTACATAACCTAAAGTAGCTTTAGTTCGCATACACTGGGAACCCAAACAATAAGTGTAATATGGAATACATTCGGTTGGGGAATTATAAAGGCAACTGGAGCAGCCCTGCATTTAATAGTGGGATTGGCTGCATGTGTTCCTGATAACACTAAGTAGCAAAAGTTGTCTGTTGTACTGTGGGGTCTTTGGCAATAAGTATTCTCTAATCAAACTAAAAGAAAAAAAAACAATCTGCTGATGGTGATCACTAAGATGATAAGTGTAATAACAAATAAAGCATTTCACAAAATACTGAGAGAAAAATAATTACTTTATCATATTAAACAACAACATAATTTGTTATATCTACTATACAAGCTATTCCAAAAGGATTTTTATCCTTAATCATACAATTATGAATATTTAAAGAAGGCCTTTGTAGCAGCTGTATCTCCGATTTTCATGTCACTCAAACTGCTCTCGTTTCAGGCCCAAAAAGTCCAGTGCATTTCCAGCAAGCAATTTATCCTGCAAAACAAAAGAGTACACTGAATATTGAATAAATGCATTTACACAATAAAATTTGAAAGCTAGCAGAATAAAAGATGTTTGGGATAGCGTCTAAAATTGTGGCTCCTGTGTCTCTTGCACTGCTGCTAACAAGCCATTTCTACCTGGCCACATGTTTTATTTTATTCATGAACACAGTTCCAAAGTATTTGCATTGACTGAATAAAAGAGAAGAAAATATCATTACCTTTAGTGTGTCATGAAATTCATCCATTGACTCAATCAATGATCCAGGCTGCAGCTCACCCAGAGGGAATGGATAATCTGTCCCCAGCATCACTTTATCCTGAAAGAGGAATACCTGCATGTTAAACTATTGTAGTGTTAAACACGTGGTGATCATGTGCAGATACACATCCAAAGTTTCTCTGTCAAACTGATGAAAGAGGGAATAGTTCAACAGAGCCATTCTGAGGCATCGGGGCGCTTCCACACATCAGAAGAGCAGTGTGCAACATTAATGAGCCTTGGTGCACAGTTTTTGTATCCAAGGTTAAAGTGGTTTTACAGAAATAATACTTGAAACTACCCACTCAATGCTCAAACTGGCAACACTCCCTCAGTGTCCTCTCAATGTGTGAGTTGCATGAATGAAGAAGCTCACTTTTCCAATAACATCAATGAGTAGCTTCAGGGCGGTGGGATCATGAACTAGGGAGTCGGTGTAGAAGGAACCGAGGTATTTCTGGGGACTGATCTCGTTGTCCACTGCGCACAGGTCAGGGCGGACTTTGTGGCCATGTTCAATTCTGCCAATGGTGAATGGAAAAGAGCCACCTGTAAGCCGAGAGACATTAACAATAACGGTCACACGAAATCTGTAATTAAGAATGAAGTAAGAATATGTTTAAGTCGACACCTTAGTGCTTATATTACTCTGCTTTGACTTTTGTGTACTACAATATTGTATCAGCAGCATTTCGTAGGTACCTCCATGTGCAAAGCAGACTTTCAATTTAGGAAATCTCTCAAACACGCCTCCAAATATCATCGAGCAAATGGCCATGGTTGTCTCTGTCGGCATGCCTTTGAGATGGAAAACAAAAGACAATAAAACCTTTCTTTTCAAACTGTACTTTAATTAAATGCCTTTTCATCATAAGACAATATAAGTGGGTTGATATACTAAGTGGTAGAAGCAAAATAAAAAATTGTCATAATCACAATGCATCAGATATAGGGATGCATAATATTGGATTTTTGCCGATATCCGATATGCCAATCTATGCACTCATTTCCACATAATTGCAGAGAACATCAAGTCTCTTCTGTGATGGAATTAACATGGTACTATGCCAACTCTTATTGTGATGGCTTGTTGGCAGAGCAGACAAAGTTTCAAACAAAACTGTGAAATTTATCCTGCTTTAACAGCCTTGGATGATGCTCTCCCTGAGACAATCCTGACAATAGTCACAACCAGGGCAAATGTGACCTATTTCATCTAATTAAAAATGCATAATTAAAGCATCATCTCATCAGCCTGTCATATCAGCGAGATGATCATATCAGGCAGATGTCAATATTTCATTTCAAAGCCTTTATCTGCCAATACGGATGACGTGCTGACACTATTGTGCATCCCTAATCGAATATGCTGTGAAAGCTATTATACTCAAAGATTATCAACACCAATTTTACACATAAGGAAATACAATGATTTGGCTTTGATGGATTCATCAATCACTTCAGGAAATCGTGGGTAAATATGCTGTGTTTTTGCCAGTGCTTTGGTTTTCTGCGCACAGATAATTAAACATGGATCCATTTCAGTCACAAGAGGAGAGTGTACTTTCACAAGAAAAGTGTATTTTCTTTTCTATTGACTAGGCCAGGGGGGATATTCAATATCGCTGTTCCTACTCCATCTTCCTCACCCACCAGCCAGGGCAGCCAATACTTAGCCATTCTCCCATCTGTCTGCATGTCCCACGGGTGGACAAATATGGAGCAGCCCAGCTCCTCAGCTGCCTGCATGAGAGACGCACTGCAGGATCAGTATTTTTTGATGAATGAATACAAAGGGATGTCCTGCACTTCAGTACAAAATAAGGTACGTGTGCAACTATCACCAAGAGTATTATGTCATCATATTAGCATGTACTGCAATGCTCAATGTCTTACAGCATAGACGGGATAGAGCTCAGTTGCATTGAGGTCCCAGTTGTTGATATGTGAGCCGATCTGCACCCCAGGGAAGCCCAGCTCCTTCACGCAGCGCCTCATCTCCAGCACAGCTAAATCAGGGGCTTGCATGGGCAGAGTGCCCAGGCCCACAAACCTCTTGGGGTGGCTGCGCACTGTCTTGGCCAAATCATCATTTAAAAGAACACAGAGATCCAGTGTGTCATGAGGTTTGGCCTGTAATCCAAAAACAAGATCAGAAATAGGTAAATATATCTGTGAAAACCTGATGTGAAAGACAGTTAAGAGGTGTTGCAGATAAGCCACTGTGGTGTTCCAGAAAAAGCCTAGAATTTGATTTGCTCCTTGTTTCAACAGGATTGGGTAGCTGCAGCTCACAGTAATTTGGGGCACAGTAAACAACACTGTGATTCAGGTCTTTACCACACAGCAATAAAACATAATCGCTACATTGTTTTTGATCCAAGCTGCTCAGACTTCGTATACACTTACCCAGTAACTGAACATCACAGGGACAGTGGACAGGGCCTGAACTGTGACACCTGAAGGGTGATAAACAGAAACATCTCTTTCAGGCCTCAGTATGATAAAACACTGCAATCCCTGTTGTTGTCTTTCATGTCTGTGCATATACCATGTTGATCCATGTCCCTTATGCGTGCTTTTGCATCCCAGCAGTTCTCCTGAATTACTCGGAACAGCTTTCCATCCTTCATCATGTCTGCTTCACCCTGAAACACGAAATTAAAGGAATACTTTAACCTCCAAATCATCATTTTGTGTATCAGTGTTACACTGAATACATGAAGAAAACATTTTCCTCGCATGCCTCAGATGAATGAAGAATCCAAAAAATGGAGAAAATCCAAGTTTTAGGTGGCCATGTTTAAGAACAGCAAACTATTGTGAATAAAACATCCATTTACAAACTCTCACACAACTTAAGCAGTATAATCCAAGTCTCATTTATGCAGTTGTGTGCTCAGTACTTCCCAAACAGACAGCCCTTAGTGTTGGGGAACTGAACTGAAAGCAAAACGTATCTCTGCTTCCTTCACAGCCAGACTCTATTGATAAAGACAGTATTTTTACCTTGCTGAACACAGGAGCTGCTGGTCTACCGCTGCCTCGAACATTTGTTTGTGTTATGGTGTGACTTTGGCGATTCCGTACTAACGCTTTAAAACATCAAAGTCACACAACAACACAAACAAACCAACTGATTGAGGCAGCAGCAGACCATCAGCTCCTGTGTTCAGCAAGAACTGTTTTTGTCAATGGAGTCTGGCTTCGAAGACAGTGTAGATAAGTTTCACTTTTAGTTCAGTCCCCTGTTGAAAAGGGATGTCTGTCTGGGAGCTACCAAGAACAGGACTGGATAAATGAGACTTGAATTACATAGCACGAGTTGTGAGAAATTTTGTAAGTAAGCAGATGCTTTGATTTAGTTCTGATAGATTTTTTCCAGTTTTGGATTCTTCGTTCATCGTGGAGGCATGTGAGAACAATGTTTCTACACAAATACAACATAACTCTAGGTGAGTATAGTTGATATATATGTGGTCATTTGGGGGTGGGGTGGGGGGGTGGGGTGGGGGTGGGGGGTGGGGGGTGAAGTATTCTTGTAACACCAGTCAAATTTCTAATTGATATGACCACAATAAAATTATTACAATTACAGAGTCTGGAAAACATGGCAGATTTATTTTTCTTGTTCTTGGTCATTTCACTCATTACATTTACAATTTTCATGATGATGAAATTATGTGACGTTTGGATTTCATAAAACTTCAAAATATAACCACATGATGGCAGCAGAGAGTCGATTCCTACTGTTTCATGGACCACATAGAGATGTAAACTTTTTACACTTGGCATTAAAATGTCATGACAGACAAAATGTCTTTGTAAAGGTGTATAGGTATATTTAAATGAAGATATACAAACAACATCTGGACAGTTTACCCCTCTCTTTATAGGTGTAATGAAACATCTTGGGTGCATCTACACCTGTGCTACAATGTGACCTGTAGTCCTTGTAGATCTTGTTTTAACATTGGCATCATAACTTAAACAGATGCTCCTCACCAGACATGGCTTCTGTTTGAATGCGTCAATGTGACATAATCAGCTATTCGTCCTTATGTGCAGTTTGCTGCTGCCAAACGCTCAACCGATGTCGGCCGCTAAAAGTTGCATTAGCTACACAGCTGCCAGGCTGCTCTGTCTTCTGCTGCGTATTTAAAGTGAATTTCTCCACTGATGCAGAGGCACCGTGCTGAGTCCTGCAGCTGCTCACATGGCGAGGACCAGGCTGAAAGGTCTACAGGATAGAGTGCAGCAGGGAGGGACCTGCTGTGTCCTGAGCGTTGGATACAGTACAGTTGCATAAGGTCTCATGTACTCTGTACATGAAGGAAAAAAACTGTGACTCACCTTGCAGTGATGGTGAAGCTGGACAAACCCACCATATCCATACCTCTGAAAGACATGCACAACAGTGAATATGCACATACTGAAACGCACATTATGCATTATCTGGTGTATTTAACTTAGATGTCAAATCTCTGTATAAACATGAACATAGTTTGGTATCCTCCGTGCATCCTTCTGTGGGAAAGCCTCCATTGATTGTGTTATCCCATCTGCGAGGGTTCAATCTTCATCCTGGAGGACTATCCACTCCAACGCCCTGGATAACTCAAAGTGAGTGCCATCTGAGGCTGTTGACTCTTTTGCATACAGATGAAGCTGCAAATGATCTACGTGAGCAATACAGCCAGTAAAGCCCCATTTTATATCCCTACAGATCTGCAGTGCTGTGTGCTTTGTTGATGCCACAGAGAGGCCTCAGCTATTCAGAATGTGAGATGGGTTTTATGCCCTTCTCTTAAAAGTGTCATGTCTCCAAGTAGTTTCCTCGATGAAACTTGCTTTAAATGAAATGCATGTGCACCAGTTCAACAGTGGAGTTTATAACAAGTTCACCCTAATGTTCTATTTTGGTTCCTGAGTAACCAGACCCTCTTTTGCAGCTCAGAAATATACATAATAATGTATTTTCACTTTTGTACTTTGTGACTTTTCAGAATATAATGAGAACTGCTCGTGTACTGAGGACATGTTTCAGAAGTCTGCTACAGAAAGTGATGCATTACTTCTGTTTCAGAGGGTCTCAGAGACCCCAACTATAAAACATGGCTAGATACAAAGGACTTCATACACTATCATATGTGATCGGTTTGACACTAGATTTCTGTGCAGTGCTACTCCTCCCAAATCCTACAACAATTCTATTGTAGTCTAGTTGGATTCCTGTTAGATGTCTCTGGTGTCTAATTGACACCAAACACAGGCAGTGTCACTTGATGTGACTGTCATCAGGCTAATTAATTATCAAGGTATTATCAACACTTTGTCTGTAAAAGACTTTTTGGAACAGCCCAGTTTATGCAAAGGGAAAGGGAAAAGTGTTACCACTTCAGTAGTTATCTGCTTATTGGATTTTTATGCAGTTGGAAAGAAAAATAGACATAAGAAATTGTAAATTTTGCACTATTATCTATTATTATCATTGTCACTATTAACATTAGGGTTAGAACTAACAGTTATTTTCATTATTGATTATTTAATTAATCAATCAATTGGTTATGCCCATGCTGATTATTTTCTAGATCAATTGATTAATTGGTTGGTCTAGAAAATGTCAGAGAATGGTAAAAAAAAACATCCATCCCAGTTTCTTGAAGTCCAAGATGATGAAAACTGAACTGAAAACCCTGAGATATACAATTTGATAAATATTAAAATGAAACGGAGAAAAGCAGATTTACTGTAATTTACTGTAATTGTAATTTTGCATGAAAAAATGACTGTAACAATTCATCTATTATCAAAATAGATGGCGATTAGTCGACTAATCTTCACAGCTCTAATTCACATATACTGGGAACCCAAACAATAAGTGTTAAAACGGAACAAAACATAAGGTTTTAATAACCTCTGTGTGTGCACTGATTTTTGCCAATATGATAACCAGTATGATCCCATTCATCATAATGATATGGGCCTTGATGATACACTGAATCAAGACTCGCAGAATAAATCCTAAAGGTGTCACTTACTTCTGTTTACATCAGCCTTCAGTTAGTTCACCAAAAGTGGTGAAATACAGTATTATTTCAGTGTAACAGCCAAAACAATCTCAGCTTGCATGGGTTTAAAGTCAGGTGTCTCAACTGGTGGAGAAGCCATGATGACTCAAAAGACAGTGCCGTCGTTTTATATTACTATATACATTTTCTTACTGGTGTAAAAAAAAAAAAACAAGAAAGAAAGGTGCATAGAAATCTTGAGGGAGGGTGATGGCACCAGACTGCAAACCATCTCTTCTGTCTAGCACTAAACATGGGAAATCATTAGCTAAAGCAAAGCCTCCGTAGTGACAAAGACGAAAGAGCAGGGACAGATAACAGATAGGGCAGGGAAGCACAAGGCCAAAGCTACTTACTGATTAAAGTTTAACCATCCATAGAGAACACAGATTTATGGAGTGAGCTGTTAAACTCCCTGCTGACACTTCAATGGGAAGTGTCTGTACATTTTATTTTACTGGCTTTTAATTCAAAACAAAGAAAGATGTCTTTTTAACAAAAAAAAAAAAAAACCCACTCAACCACACATTGTTTGGATTTACTCTGGAGGCTCCAGGCTGTTATAAAAACTTCTCAGATCCTCATTGAGCTTGTGTCTCTCTGTGCCTACCTGCTTCAAATCGGGCCATTCCTTTGGTAAAATATGATTATGGATATCAACCTTCATCCTTGTGATTACCCTCTGGAAAATGGGGAGGTCTGCTGCCTAAGATTTCTTGCAGAAACTGAGCGCAAATCCAAACAACACTCTCCGCCCTCAGCCACAAACCAATGACCGACAGGTGACCTGGCTGCTGCTGGGACACCCTGGTCATTTATTACCCAGATAGTAAATCAGGCAGAAAGTAATCATTAGTCTATGGAGGCTATTTAATGTTGGTTTATCTTTAATATCCTGAACCATCAAGTGATATGACAACCTCAAACATGATTTGCACCCCACCCTACTCTAGCAACACACACACGCACACACACACATAATAGTTTAAAGCAGAATCTGTGCAGCTGGCTACCTGCCTTCTGCTGAGTCAGAGTTTTGAGCTTATAGTTTTGTTTATGCATGTTTGGATGTTGCAAGATGATGCAGTTGCATTATGAATTATGATTACGCATGTATTTTTCTCACAGTAATTTGACTATAGGCTGCTACACAGTTGAAAATCACTGACCTACATAATGTGGAGCAGATCAGTGTCAAGCTGACTGACATCCTACAGAAATTTTTTTTTTTTTAACATCCTCACTTGCACACAGTCCTGCTTTTCAGCGCCACCTTGTGGTTAATAATTGCACTTTAGTGAAGTGTTTGAGCGATAAAGCAGAGTACAGGGAAGTGTGTCATCGGCAAGGTGAGAAAATAGTTGATTTCCATGGGTTCTGATAATTGGTCAATAAAGTGATCTAGGAGTAAAGGGCAAATCCACCATTATGAAAGATGTAAACAAAACCAATGATCATATGTAATAAGACTGACAACAGTACCCATGTGACGTCATTATAAGGTAATAGTAAAAACATAACTTTTATTTTTTACTTTAAATGTTGCTTAAAACATAACAGCTTTCTAAGATCCATTTAACTTTACTCAGAAATCGAATCTGTTGAGAACTTTAAAGTGATTCAGTATGGTCACTGATGATTTCATGTGGCCTATGTGAGAAATAGGTGCTGAGTTCTAAGAGGAGGAGAGGAGGAGAGAAGGAAGAAGGGGAGGAGAAAAAAAACTTGCTGGCACCGCCTGCCAGATTCACAGCAGATCTCAGCAATTTATCGCATCGCCGCATCTAACCCTAAACTGTCTCTAACTGGCTCAGCCGGACCGGGTGTTTGCACTGAGGCTGCAGAGCTTTGTGTTGAGTTCCCACAGAGGGAGTTGTCTCGCTGCTGATGCTGGGGAGATTAATCCTTTATCTCCCATCTTTTCTTATCGCCATCTCCTCTCTCCCCCCTTGCGTATCTGAGTCGACACCGGTGGCATATTGGACGCGCTGGATGGCTGGTGTACCTAGCGAGCCGGCGTGAATCTTTTTTTTTCATCATCTTCATCTTTTACCTGCTTTTGAGCCTGAAAACAAAACTGCAACAACAATGACAGACCCGGCCAGCCAAGAGTCCTACCCTGTCCCAGACCCGACTATTGTGGATCCCTGCCCGGCTACGGTGCGGAACGGCCAGTGCGCCCCAGATGGCTTCACCAACAACCATCACCAGCAAGCCAAAACCCCCAGCCAGCCCGAGACGTTCACCACGGGCCAGGAGATGAAAATCACAGACAGTGTGGAGGGAGAAGGTAACTTCATCTGTCTCTGTCATGTTTGGATGTGGTTTTAAAAGTTGTGGATGTGCATGTGAGTGCAATGTGTGTGTTCAGTGGGACCCCTGGAGAGATGGGAGGTATTTTTATCCATGTGAGGTATTTTAGTCTGCTCTTATTTGAATAATTTATGATAGTCCTAAATCAGCAGGATTTGGATTAGACTGAAGCAAAAGATGGATTCAAAGCTTAAAACATTTTTAAAGTGAGTATAACCCCCAAATTCATTCATTCATTCATTCATTTATTTTTCATATTGCATTGCATCCGAGGACAAAGTTGGCTGTGACAGCTCAGTTGTTCCTTAAAACATGCAGCCTGAGGCACACAGTCTCAGTCTGCTTTAAAGCTAGAGTCTGATACCAGTCACATGCATGACAAACCCCCGAATGTGCACTTGCATTTGCGTAAGCACATGTCTCTGTGTGTTTCATTTTCCCACTATTTTAATCCCATTCATCTTCTAATATGCATAGAACCTGTTAAAAAATTCCACAGTGGATAATATAAGGGCCTCAGTTATACAATACATCCTAAGCCTGTTAGTTTATGTAAGCATTTACTTCATTATATGTCATGTTATGTTATGTTTACTGGATCTTATTTCAAAGGATAATTGACAAGGTAATTAAGCTATGTAGCTCTAAGTGGTAGTCAGCACGTCTTGAGTAATTCATAAAAAAACTGATGTGGTTATTTTATTCAGAGTGGCGACAGCTATGCTGATTGGATTTGGCTTATATTTAAGATCTGGAAACAACATACAGTATCAACCTTGTATCTACCCTAAGAAAAAAAAGAGAAAAAAGATGATAGAAGAAATATGAACTTAATTGTTTGTGTCTGTGCTCTACAATTTATTTAAGATCTTCTAATTGGCAGAAACTAATGACCTGGCAGATTTTAACTCTTAGAAAGTAGACTTAATCCTTAAAGGGGTACTACAGTGACTCAGAGTTGCACTTTCATAAAGTCTGGCAACTTGCAAGAGACAGAATTCTAAAACATGGTTGAAGCAACAGAGGTAGAGATATATTAATGTTTAGTCACTTGTAAGGGTCCAGCTCCACCAACACTACATTTCCCATAATGCAACTTAATTCCATCTTTAATCAGACCTCCTTGCCTAGTAAACTGTCACAGCCATGTTTTTTGTTTGTTTTGGTATCAAATTTACATGTTGAGTTTGCAATGCAGACTTTCTGTTAAAAAGTTATACTGTATAAACCCAGCCCAAGTTAACCCTGATGACATCACCATGACATCTCATATTTTTTCAGGCTTAGCAAAGCTCCACTAGAACCATAGATGTCATTATGCAACCAGCCAACTTTTACTGAAAAAACAACCATGCAGGCAGCTTATTATGACCCATACTTGTGTTTATTTTAGTGTGGCACCCTTTATTAGCTGCAGTAATTATTATTATTAGGAGAGCAGAGGAGGAATTGAAGTGACACAGTATGAAAATGGACAAAGCCTGTATAATGTTGTGTAAAGATGGAAGAAGTTCTTAACGTATAGGGTGGTGGATGGGTCAAACATGCGCAGGACTTTCACCCAGGAGACAAGTGTTCTTATCCCAGATGTCAACACTGACTTCTTTTAATAACAAAGTATGCTACACATACTAGCATATAACTTATGTTGGCACTAGCTCAGCCCACAGGGACTTGGGTTGGGAATCGGAAGATTGCTGGTTTTAGTCCCTATACGGACCAAGTATGGAGCATGGAGCCCCTTGACATCCCTGTGTGCTTGTGTGTAAATGACATTGAACTGAAATTGAACTTATTTTAAGTCAAACCATGGTGTTTTTTCTGTAAACTGAACCATGCACCACCAGTTTTGTTGCCGAAACATAACCATTAAGTTTTATAATGTAAGTGTGACCGATTCATAACATGAAGGATGTGTTTAAAACTGCAATTGTGGGGATGCTAACATATGACATGTTGTTTTGGGGATGGTAATATATGTCATATTGGAAGTCAGCTGAAATTATTTTGTCATTTAAGTATGAACAAGTGTTGTATGCAATGGACTTAAAAGGCTGAGTAGTACTAACCATCACAAGTTGAGTCGTTTTTTTTTACATGGAAAATCGGTGGAGTGCTCCTTTAAGTGTATGTAATCAGTTGTGCTACTTTGCTTGTGATGTCAGCTGAGGTCATCGAATAAAGGTCATTAACTCCTCTGAAAGTAAGGGCCACTCACAGACATATTAAAGATGATATGAGCAGGCATCAAGGAGAAAACTTTACTTTTAATTAAAACTTAAGCAATTTAAATAGATGTGTAGAAAGAGCTAGCTTTAAACAAACACAGCCACACATATCAGCACATTCTATTTCACACATTCACACTCTCCCTGTCTACATCCCTCCCCCGCTTTCCTCATCTCTCTCCTATTTACATAAATGTCCCTGCCATTGCTGTTAAGAAACCTCTGCAGTATTGCTTGTCCATGCCAGTGGTTTCTATCTATCTAGCTATCTGTCAGGCAGCATTGCAGTAAAACAAGTAGTGAAGGTGAGGGGCAGACTCTCAGATTATTTTAAAAAGTAATTAATTTATCTCTTTCAGGTCACATTCCTCCCAGGATTTTAATATTCAATCGTGTTTCCTGGCAAGTGTGTACAGGGAGTGTGTGATCAGCCTTTTGAGCTACATGGCTGATGTTAATTATTTTTAGAAAAGAAAGGTGTGACAGAGACAAGTGTCGAGAGACACACACACATTTACCCACCCACACAAACTTGAGCGTGTGTCACAGAGAGATGCATGAGGAGATGTTGAGCACATGTCTTCTGTCTGATCCCCCGGCCGGGGATCATGTGAGCAAAGTGATTTAACCATGCTGTCTCACTTCCCCCCTCTGCCGCACGTAGCCACACACACGCATGCTGTGGTTGCCACAGTATTGTTGGAAACAATGCTAATGTCTGTAGGAAGTCACTCTGGCTCCAAGCACCTTAGGGTGTTATCAGAACATGTCAAGTCAGAGGTTATAACAAGACATGTGTTTTCCAATCAGCCAGCCTTTCACAGCCAATAAATCCTCACATGCTTTTAAGTGAAAATTGAAATACAGATCAAAAATGACCAGAGAAAAGAAGTGATGTTAAGATTGGAAGTGTGTAATTGTAGTTCTAAACACACATAAAGTACACGCCACTTGTACAATACACACAGATTTTGAACAAAGCTAAACACACATTGGGACCCATTTATTTTAGTCTTCTCACATACACACAGTGTGACTCAATTTGCCTGTAGTACAGCAACTTGTTCTTATTCTTGGCCCTGACGGAGGCCTACCAGATAATTCTTAGCTTCCTTTAAGCACAAGCCATGTGATTTTCTTTGATTTGCTATCTTCAGAGAAATCAGTTACAGCCAGATTAAACGATTTCACATCAGCTAGATGGTGAGAGTCAAGGGGTGAGCATGCTGATAAAGCGGTCTGCATCTGATGCTTTCCTCCTTGTGAAACCAAAACGTAGGCTACGTGTTTTAATGAATTCAATATGAGAATGACACTGAAAATAGAAATTATGGATGCAAGACTACTAACATACCTTCTGAAGATATGTGTATTTGGCAGATATCTAAACCAATTGCATTCACATTGATCCCCTTTGCCTCCCAAATTGACACAACAGGAGTAGAGTATATATGTTACAAATGCATCATAACAGGTTCATAAGGGGCCCCAGGCACATATCCTTTCACCTCAACATACATACTTGGATTCAAAGAAGCTTCTGAGAGTTATAGATACAAATTGCCTGAACTAAACTAAAGCCAGTTGAAGGAGTACATTGCTTGGAGTGAAAGGGTTTGGCTGTCCATCAGAAACAGTTGGCAGTATTCACTAGTGGGAAGCTGGTGAGGGATCATATTCTAGTAGCTGCACCAACTCCCTCTGGATGCTTTGTCTGCAATGTCTTCTTCTGTCTACACCCACATGGGACAATCAGTAGGAGTGAACAACACCAAGGGCTGTGTGAAGGGGTGAACTGGCCATCCCAGAGAAAGGCAGGGGTTATAAAGAAGTAGTTTGATTATACCTTTGTCAAAAGGGCCATTTTTGTCATATGGGTGACAAGACTGTAGTTTTTAGGGTAGTAAACATACTTAGACAAAGGGGACTGTAATGTTCTTGTAACAGATACTGCACCAGCAAATAGCTTTTCTACAAAAATACTGTGAAAACGTCTCATTGAAACTGAGATGGGGTTTAAAACTTAAAGGGAACATCAGTGATGTTTCAAGTATGGTCAGTTCTCATGGGGAGTACTACACAGTGCTGTTGTTCGTGTCTTCTGTGGCTCTGGAGGTTTGTCAAGTCTGAGAAAATGTTACAATTTATTGTAAAGTCTCTAAACTTACATTAGCTTTGTCTTCCTAACAGCGTAACAAACCAAACATATGGCGTTTGAAAGATGTGGACATGTACCAGACAGACAGGGCCAAATACAAAAATGCTGTTGATGGCATCATGGGAAACATAGTTTGCCTTTTATTATTAAAAAGGTTTGATATGACAATATGAAAACTGGTTCAGTCATAAGTTGTGTTCTGTTTAGTCTATAAAACAACCATGTGACCAAGACTAAGTTGTTTCTGGAATGGCTTGGTTTCATCTTTGCAATGCAAACACATACACAGTCATAATTACATGTAGTTTAAAGCCTGTAAGTCATGTTGAATTGTTTCTGTTGTTTAGTATCAGGCGGTTGATCACAAGTGAAATTGTGTAAAATGCAAAGCAACATCTGATGTTGTCTCGAGTGTCATAACTTAGGCTAATAGGCCTTCTGGTCAGTGTTCAAGTTACGAAATTCCAAGGTTTAAGGGATGATCTGTTTTTGAGGTTGGGCAGATCTACAATCCGTGATTCCAGGTTTCCTGTAGGTTAAGTGATGTGGTACCCTGACAAATATTTACATGAAATCTTCACAACAAAAATGACCCAGGTTTGTGTCACGTTGGAGATGGAGAGTGGAGGTTACTGCACCATTCAAAGAAATTCAGTTGTTTTCTTTAAAAAAATAAGAGAGGGAGCACAGAAGAGGCAAGGGTCTACTCTGTGGAAGCTTTCTTAAGTTTTCTGGAACAATCTTGTATCATAACTCTGCCACTGCAATGGCACCTTATATGTGTTGATGCTTTGGTCATCCGTGCCAGTGAGAGAAAATTCCCCCAAAACAAATTATTTTCTTCAAAAGAAACCAATTCAAATAGCTATAAAGGCATGTAGCATAAACTCATTTTTATATCTAAAGGCCTTACTAAAATAGGACCCCAACGACAAAGAGGGGTTAGGGTTTTGACTGCAGATAGTCTACTCAGAAAGGAAGTTCTAAATATCATTGAACTGTGTCCAAACATTTGTCTCACTCTAGGATCAGAGGATTTTGCCTTCATTATTTCCAATTATCTGCCTGATTTTGTGGCCAAACTTGCAGTCTGCAAAGGAAACACCCTCTGTGTCTCAGGACAGTTCACAGGCAGCTGACTCTGTGGTCCCTGGCACACATTTCTGGATAGAATGACAACTGATAGCAATAAAAGCCCTTTTGGATGTAAAAGTTCAGGCTTATAAATATTGCATGAATCTGCAGTGCCTGCCTCGTGTTTCATGACAATGGAAGAGCTCCAGGCGGTTCAGAATCTGGGCTGTTTTGTCTGTGACTTCAGGCGAAGGCTTCTCGCACAGAAACAGGGCTTTGAGCCCTTAGGAAATGCATGTGGATTGTTATCCTGTGTGTTTTGCCTTAGCACAGTCTCTGTTCAGGTTATTAGAAGGGAACCTTAAAAAGCTATTAAGGTTGGTCCTTCAAAATCAATGGCAACAAAAGATTGATTTTTGTCGACTTAATTTGTAAACTTGATTGGTTTCATTGGTAATTTTATATTCTCAAGAGGTTATTTCCTGATTGCTTTGAATTAGTTTGAGGGACTACTTTAGACAGTTCACGCATGAGTGTTCAGCATGGTGGTTTGATACAGGTGTACTGTTGCTGCTTCTCCAGTTCCCTATGTGGTGGTCAGTAAAGGAAGTAAAACTTGACAAGCTGTGTCTGAGCTTTGCTTCTCCCATGACCTATAATCTGCAGTATAGCAAGAGTCCTCAGGCATTATGTCACTCAGTGTAAATCCCCATTGGTCCGGTGCTCTGATGGAAGGTGTGGAGAATTATCGTTAGCTGAAGGACGCATGAAGGGTGGAAGAAACAGCTCCATTGTTCGAAGCAGTAGTGAATACCCATTGATGGGTCTATGTGGTCTTTTGTGGTGGATTGATTATGGCTGCTACTTCAACAACACGTTTCTGTGAACTTTCCTTTAGGGTTTATCCGGCAGAGCCAGACCTCTGACCTCCGTATAGTGTTAAATAGCCTGGAGGGCCAGTGGCTAGTTCAATGTGTAAAAGTGTAAATGTACTTAGATGAAATTAAACCATTTTCACGAGTCATCACCGAAACATCACACCTTTGTTGTGCTCCAGAATCCTGAATCACTGGTTGATAATGCTGAACTGAAATAAGTTTAAGCATAACTGGCAGAATTGTGCTCTGCATCGTAGTTAGGCACACAAGCTTAAACCCTTTCTTTCAATAACCCAAGTGATTCTTCAGGGTTTAAGAGAATCTTATTCCTCTCTGACGTGAGTGTTGGAGAAGGTCAAAATGACCACTGATGTTGCCTCTGGCTGTCTGATATGATCATGTCATAAAGCACAACATAAAATGAATGTTACAAAACAAGCACAAAGAAAGCAGGAATTGTCCTTGTAACAGAGTTTATGTGTCTCACTGCAGGTCTCCTCGAGAGCAGCATGCGCCTGAAGCCCCATGAGGCTCAGAGCTACAGGAAGAAGGCACTCTGGGTCTCCTGGGTCTCCATCGTGGTCACGCTCATACTGGCTGTGGCAGCTTTCAGTAAGCATTTAAATACTTATTCAAGTGCTATACAGTGACTTTTAACAGTGTATGTGCTATACCATAGTGTGACTGTGGCAGTTTACTTCTCATTTCCCTGTTGACTAAGAGAAGGTGTTGTCATCTAAACGTCAGTTCTGTCATGGCGCAAAGTGTCTTACAATGTGGGAGTGAAGAAAATACAGATTTCCTGATTTATGCTGTTTCACAAAGGTAAAGAAACAGTCACAGATGCTAGCCTACTTTCTAATTAAACAATGCTAACCATAAATTAAAATATATTACACACTTTCCACTTATGTATTTACATATACTTATATATATTGCAGGGCAAAAGCAGATATTGTCAGACTGAATGTTTTAATAATGTTAAATGCTAATATTTATTTGCATCAAGTGATATTCTGAGCTGCATTTAAAGTGCAAGATGCCAGTGAGCACATCCATGATGTCAACAACAAACGTGTCCATAGCTAATGAAACTAATAAAGCACTGAGCTAATTGGTTCTACACTAGTCACTAACAGTGTGTAGTATTATTTTGAAATGCTATAGTGACACAGCATATCGTATGCTGACCACACATGTTTTTGCACTGTATGACCACAAAGAGGATGTGCCTTTTACACACATGATGAATGTCAGCTGTCCAAAAAAGCAATGAAATGAGTCACGGCAAATAACTGGAAAGCAGTTGAGAAAGCGCAGACATTTAAGAAAATCAACAGCGCTACTGTTCTCTGGTGGAGTGGGGCTGCACTTTCATGTTTTTTCAGAAAATGTGTTTTTGTGCCTTACATTGTGTCATACAAAGAAGCACTGTTGGTTCAAATGGAGCAATTAAACAATTTAAGCAATATATAACACTTTACACTACAAGTCAAACAGTGGAAGAGCATTGGAGGACACATTTCTTGTCCAAAAAGAATGAGCAACTGCAGACTAACAGTAAAACTTCACAATGTGCAGCCTTAGGCTCGGTGTTTTAGTCACAGTCATGTTGTTTGAGCTAATTTGCCCACCTCCTTAATTATCTGACTGATGAAAAAGTCTGAAAAAAGGGTCATACTTTCGAGGCTCCCTGCCATTTATGTGGCAATAAGACTGATTCCCTGTAGGTAAATATAACATAAAAAATATGTTTGCAGTGATTCACTGTAAGAGGGCAAAGACATGAGAATACATACAGTGTATTCAATTTGTCAGTACTGCATTAAGTATTAAGGTAAGAGCAGAGTGCAAAGCAGCACATTCCCAAGTGTTCTATATAGAATATACAATCTAATGTCTAGGATGTCTTTCAGTGCTTTGATGTCTGTTTACTATGTGATGAACATGCTTTTATTCTTCTTGGCAACTGAATCACACAGCCTCAGATCTTGTTTTCTGTTGGAGTCTGCCTGCTAATGCTGTTGTGCTGGTTTTACAAACTGCATGTACTGCACCTTAGTAACCTGTCTGATGTGGTGAAATGATGTAGCAACAATTTCAACACACATTTTATGGTCTTATGATATAGAGGATGTCTACGATGTGCCGCACTGTTGTGGCTGCAACACGGGATGTTGCTTTGTCATCCTGGCTCAGGATCAGTTTCAAGTCACGATGTGTACCAGTCTATACAGACTTATCCTCGATGTGCTGACTAAGCACAACCTTGCTTTTTTTAGTGGCACAGCTGCATGGATTCACATTTAGGAACTAGCAAACAAAGGGACTTAAAGGAAACTATATGAGGGAGATATGAGCATTTGTAAAACACCTTGTACACATATAACATTATGTTTAGTGCTGAGCAATATGAAGATAATCAGACATCACAATATGGTTTACCAAATGCCTTGGTACTAATATTGCAATGATGTACTGTTGACTATCAGTGTTTTCACACAATGTAAAAACAGTAAGATTTTTGATAAATAATCATCAGTAATTTGGATACAATGACTAAGTGGGTAAAGGCAAATAATAGAACAGCTAGAACAGTCTGGTAAGTTCAGAAAATAACATCACTTTACTGTAATGCAGCCTTTAAAACCAGGAAAAGACAACACTTAGAATGATACGATATTGAAAATCTAAGACTTCTAAGCACTTGTCGTGACCAACCCACAGAGAATAATCACCCATATCTCAAGTTCACCTTGGCCCTATGGAGTTTTATAGCCTATAATTAAGTTTTGCTCCCAATAGCTTAACTGTTTTGATTCACTCCCATGGCTCTCATCGTGTCTTTTTTGGCTGCAGCAAGCAGCGGCTTTCAACCAAGAATCTCTAAAAACCCATTGTATGCTACTTGCATCTGGCAAGTTAGACAAACTTAGAAACGTTTGACCCTTAGGTACAAACCCTCAGCGTCATTATAAAGATGTCTTGTGTGTTGTGTCTTGACGCAGAAAGGGTTTGTGAAGCTTGACGCAGAAGTGGTCCACCGTAAATCATGTGAGTTGAATCACGTGAATAAGAAGGGGTTGTGGGTCAGGTTTAGACAACAAAACTACTTGGTTAGGGTTAGGAAAAGATAATGATTGACGTCATCATCACGTGAGTCAACTTAACTAACACACACTTAACTAATGACTCTCATGACGAAACCTATGAAGAGATCTGTCTATCGGACAGTCTATCTCAGCAAGAGCAGCTCACACATGTCTGCTAACACTCGTCGGCAGACATGTGTACTTAATGCAACACCTCCTAAGTGGACTTTCCACTCTTTATACTACATCCATTGCTCTGAACATCTAGTAATGACACGGACAGGTTTACATTGGAGTTGGTTGAAAGCCCAGTGTGTCTCATACAGACGCTAAAGGGTACCCCCTTGATGCGGGGGGTGCAACCTAAGTGGCATATTTTCATGCCCTGGGAATGAGACCAGGGTGCAGGTGGAGAAGCCATATTTCCCTCCGGAGTTGGTGGAGACCAAAAACAGAGCTAAAAGAGAGTGTATATTGGACATACATTGGCCAGGTGCCCAGAAACACAATTCTAAATGAGTAATAACTGTTTGGTAAAAGGTGGGGATATGCCAGCGTTGAGTTTACAGATTGTTTCCGTGGTCTCAAGCTGAGAAAAAAAAACAATCAGTTATTACAGCATGATCAGACTTAATTATGATGTTGATGATGATGATGATGATTAATGGGTATGTTTGGGAGAAATATCAGAAGTGTTCATCTGAAACTGCAGTGAAACTGTAGTATGAAGACTGCCACAAATGAATTCAGCTTGTTTAGTCTAGTTTGTGAATGACATTCCTGTCGTTGATTCATATTTTTCATTCACTTCAAGTGTAACCAGTGCGAGGGGGCATGGAAACAGACTCTGCAAAGCAGAAAGATGGAGAATGTTTTTCTATGTATCTGAACATTGTTCGACAGAGACAAAGCGTTGGAACATAGAGACTTGAACAGATGATGACCCACAAAAATGTGAGCCTCTAAAAGCGAGGGAGACAGCCCAGCTACTAGGAGACAAAAAGGAAAGAAGAGAACGGAGGGACGGGGGGGCCAGAGATGTGTAGACAGCCTCCCTCTCCGCCAGTCATAACTGCAGCCTCTAGAGGACGAGTCAGTGGCACTGGGTTAGGAAATTAATAAATGAATGCAACACTTCCCTCTTCTGCCACTGCTCGGCATGGAGAGAGGTACAAAAGAAAGAAAAGCTGAAAGGCTGTGCGCCGAAGAGAGAGCCGTCTTAGTGAAAGAATGCAGAGGGACCAGAGAGAGTGAGAGACAGATGGATATGGAGGTGTGGAGTGAAGCTCTGAAAGGTGCAATGGTACCAGGGGACGAGGATGAGTCCTGGCAGGCAGCTTTGGGGATTTAGTGGTTGTGATGGCTCAACTTTAAAGAACACCAGCGCGCCGTTTCCTCCCGCCTGTGCCCTAGTTTCTCTTTCTCCCAAACTCTCGCCATCCTCCATCTTTTATCTTTTACGTCCCGTCAGCTTCTTTCCTCACCCTCTACTTTCTTTACCTGCTCTTTGTGTGCTGTCTCACCACATCTCTCCCTCTTTGTTTGCCCCCTTTATTTTTTATGTGTCTGTAAGACTAGATCCACTATATCCCAAGTCAAAAGATGGTTTGATTCTGTCAAGCTGTCCAGTGTGTGTCTTGTACATATTTTTATGAGTTTTCCTCTGGTGGGCATGTTTTAGTAAAAGCAAGGTAAAAGTCAAAGTCCTCCTTATCAACTCATGTATCATTCATCCTGTTTCTGCCAACCTTTCCTACTTTTATTCCCCCTCTCTCCCCCTTTCTCTCCCCTATCTTCCTTTTTCTCTCTCCAAGGAAACATCCTCTGCTCTTCTGTGACCTTTCGCAGTATTTTAACATTTAGAAGGGATGAGGGTTCAAGGTCAATCCCTTTCTGCTCTACTTTCAGTCGCCTTGACTCTTAAATGTCTCAGTCATACACAACGCGCGCGCGCTAGCTCATAACCTTTCCTGAGAAGCTGTCTTTTGTGCTCCCTTGGCAAGTTATTCACCTGTGAAAGTGGTACAAAACTTCAAGGCTTTATCAGACATATCAGGCTCAGAGAGTAAGCAGAGATCACACCTCAAGAGCTAAGAGCGTGTATGATAGGTAGTTGGCGTAGCAGTTCCTTGATGTATTGGTCAGTCAGGCATGTGAGCACACACAGACTTCTTCATCTTGATGGTACGTTTCCAAGTTGAGCTTTGTTCCAAATAAAATATTCATCATTTGAGGAAAACATAAAAAGACAACTACTTCTTTTTATTCTCTGCCTAAATTAAATAAAGAGCCCAAAGTGATACTGCAGCAGACTACCACCCTCCCACGTATGTTTATTTCTGTTGTTTTATGTTAATAAGAGTCTGAGACAACAAATGTTATTCCCGAGACAATATTTTATGAAGTTGGTAATTGGGACCTGGCATTTTACCGTACTGCATTCATGCCAACATTATATTATTATTAATTCCATAATTATATTACTAATTATGGATTAAATGTCAGCAATGGTTTAAAAATAGTTCACTTACTTCTCCCCTTTTCTCCTGAGAATGAATGAAATACGAGAATGAAATATCTTATATAAGCATTAGTACATAGCAAGTTAGCTTAATATTCCAGGATAATGGACATGGTGGAGGTATAAAAGAACGTGTGTGTTACCGCCACCTGTAGGTCAGTGAAATAGCATGTCACCATTGGCAGGATTGTGTAGCACACCACTTGCCTGTTCATGCATGTCCAAACAAATTGACCCTTCGCTAAGTCCCGCCCCTGGATGCGGCTGGCCAATCATAACGTAGTATAGGGCCGGCTCAGATCAAGGTCCGACAACAACACAGCTGTGCTCCATTGACTCTAATGCAATCGTTTCAGATTTCCTTCATTTTCAGGCTGGTTTTGTGGATTTGGAGCTAAATGTTGTGCCTGGGGCACGTCGTGTATTAATGATAATCGTTACCTAGAGAGGTAGGAAGGGGATTTGCGTTTCTTCCCTGTTCCAAAACCAAAATCAGGCCCTGAAAAGTGTAGGGTTAGCTAGCTAGCTACTGAAGATATAGCCTACTGAATGTATACACATACTGCTGTTGCTTTTTGGTGATTATAACAGTGAATAAAGACAGACCCTGCTGTACAGGAACCAGTAAAGGGAAGCAGGGAAACTTTGCTGATACTCAACCAGCTGTGTACCATCACATTGTGCGCAGATGAACGCTGTTTGACTTCCCCTGGAGATCCCTGCCTGTCTGGCGGCGGAGGTCCAGGTGCTGGCAGCGGCACGGGGACAAAGCCAAACAGCGTTCATCTGCACACACTGCGATGCCACACAGCTGGTTCAATATCAGAGAAGTTTCCCTTTATATTCATTGTCTTCTGTGGCGATCAGCAGTGATGTGGTGGTTCACTTTTACACTGTGATCTGTAGCCTATAGGCTTGGTATAGGCTTTATCTTCTAACTATCTTTGTCTTTTTAACCTGTTGTTGCTGCTGAGTCAGTTTGACATCCTGGATATATCCTTCACACACAGACTGTAGACCCCTCTGTCTGCTTCTCTCTGGAATCATTGTTTCAGTTTTCCAAAAATATGATAATATTTCTTCAGGGAGTGCAGTTAGTTACAGTGTGGGCTCCATGCTTACTCCGACCATCGCAAAGGGGCGGGCCTTAGCAAAGGGTCAATTGTGGACCCATTCATAAAAACATTGCTCCACAGCCCAGTAGTGGTCAAAAACTCCACAGGCCACCTTTACATGTGTATGTATTTTTTAACCATCATTAAACAGCAAGTTAACTCTTAATTGTTAGCATAGCCTGAAGCATCGGTATTGTTGCCAGACTATTAAACCTTGCACATAAATAGAACGTTGGTTTAACTGTTGACTACTACAGACACCATCCAGCCAAGCAGAAAGAAGACTTTTTGTGGCCACTGGACGGGATATAAAATACAGGTAACACAAAGGAAAGGTTTTATTTTCTGCACTTCAGCCAAAAGCTTGACTTCTTTCTAGGATAAATGAAAAAGAAGAAATACATATTTCCTTCAATTTACACTGTATTCCACTGGAGTGTCTTTGCACTGGAACAGTTAAACTTTACCTCTGTGCTGAACTATAAGAAGAAATGTTCTTTTTTCAGCCTTTATTTCTTGTTAGAAATCCCAACCTAAGGCGTATAAGTAACTGAATAGATATTGTTTCATTATCAGGTATGAAGGGATATCTGAATTGAGTTTATGTGATGCTTTTGTATTGTGCTTGCTAAGCAGCCACGGGAAAGGCTGTTCCATATTCAGTTTGGGAGCCGGACTGCTCTCTAGCAAGGATGGTTTTCAGATTGCCTTGCAGGCCCTCTAGGAGCAGGCTGGGGGAGCTGGCCTGTGGACTAATAGGCTGCCACACGATCAATCAGTGGCACTGCCAACAACCATTTAATGTTTGAGTAAGGAGGGGGAGGGAGTTGAAGAGAAGGGGGGGGGGGGGGGGGGGGGGGATAAAGCAGAGAGAGAAAGAAAGAGAGAGAGAAAAACCGTGAGGGAGGGGCAAAGAAGGTAGGAACAAGAAGTACAGTAAGAGTAGGACGGAAACAGGAACATAAAAGAGGAAGATGGCAAAAAACACTGTGTGATAGCAGAATACAGAGAAAGTTGGAGGAAACGGAGAGAAAAATAAATATAAGGCCAGATGGAAGAGAAAATATTAAGCATTGTAGAGCAGAAGACACAGTAGGACAACAGCGAGAAGGAATGAAAGAACAAACAAATTAACAACTCCAAGAATTCAACACACCAACTCTTTGGTTTGCAATTTTTCTTTCTTTCTTGATGTCCTTTTTGCTCTGTCGTTCTTTCTTTCTCCACAGTAGAGCTGTAATTACTGGGATTTAACCCAGATACATAAAGTAAAAGCCCAACAA
Organism: Epinephelus lanceolatus; assembly: GCF_041903045.1. Lineage (NCBI taxonomy): Eukaryota > Metazoa > Chordata > Actinopteri > Perciformes > Serranidae > Epinephelus > Epinephelus lanceolatus. The sequence goes on from NC_135747.1 coordinate 12,730,161, forward strand.
AGTTATAAATAAACCATCACTTTATGGATATCTATCTGTGCTGTGACTTTGTAGCTGTGGAGGAGGAGCTGAGCCGGAGAGAGTACTGAAAGTTAGCTCAGCTTACACACAGAAACCGCATGTTTGACATGTGGTATGAAGGGGATAATAAAAAACACTTGTTTGAATTGTAGACGTATCAGACTGCCAGGGGTGGAAATCACCAGAGGTCTCACGATACAATATTGCAATTTTAAACATTTTGCAATATACTGAGTATTGCAGTAACATCAAAATATTGTGATACTATGCTGTATGGATTTTCCCCACACCATAGACTGCTGTGACACTTAAAAAACGCTGGTCATTTAGTGACTGTAGCTCCATAAACGTCCCTACTACACCACAGAATCATTTCAGGTTTAATATTAATATTTCAGCTAAACACAGCAGTATCCTCTCAGGTCATTAAAATACATCTATATTTATATCTTCTAGCTTCCATTCTGTATTTAAGTGTAGCAAGTACCTTGTTGGGGGATTTATAGTGGAAGGTCTTGATGGATATTTGAACTTATTGTTTAGCCTAAATTTTTGTTTAAATTAATAATTGACAGTACAAATTCAGACCATATAGAATATGAGTTTTGTAAAGGTTTTATGCAGCAAATATGCTTGTTAAACCTTAAGTATACGCAATGTGTTTTGGTGAGCAGTACTGAATGTAAAGAGAAACTCCATAGGGAATCGTAGTTGCAATAACTGATTTTTGCTTATTTTCTCATTGACTTGTCAACCAAGGTGAAAACATTTCTGTTATCGGTTGTAATTGACTTTTTGCTCCAATTTATTTGCACATGTCACCTTACTCTGATGTCATTCAAAACATATTTGGTCCCTTAAGGCTACTTTATTTGCGTAAAATTGCTACAGAGATTATGGTAGATCATCAATATCTGACTTTATTTTAACAGTGGTAATTTGATCAAGTGTTTTACATTAAGTTTTTATTTTGCCCATAGAAAGTACCAGTGGCTATGTTCTAGCCAACAGAAGACCAAAACCAACAAGTTGATCCCTCTAACAAATATTGCCTGTATCCAAAGTCTCAATCCATCCATCCATTTTCTGTAACCACTTGTCCTCTTAAGGATCACGGGGTGGCTGGAGCCTATTGCAGCTGACACTGGGCAAAAGGGTACACCCTGGACAGGTTGCCAGACTATAACAGTACTGACACATAGAGACAGACAACCATTCGTGCTCATATTCATGGGCAATTTAAAGTTACCAATTTACCGTACCTGCATGTCTTTGGACTGTGGGAGGAAGCCAGAGAACATGGAGAAAACCAGCGCTGACAAGAAGAACATGCAACCTTCATATAGAATGGCTTGGGGTGGCCCAGAACCCTATTGATGTGAGATGACAGTGCTAACCACTGCATGACAGTGCCACCGCATCCAAAGTTTGGTATAGCTTATTCCATCGAGGAACCACATCATTTCACTGACATGTTCCTTCACCATGACGACAACACTGTAGTTGTATTAAGTCATCCCACGTGGTGCCTACCCATTCTCATTCCTAGGCCATCAAATATGGCAGCCTGGTCCGTGGCCTTCAGCGTCTGATACACACAAGGCACCATTTAGCATCTGTATGAGATGCACCAGTGTAAATCCTTATGCAGCAATAGTACACACTTAGAGGAACCAATGGAGTATGTAAGAGTGGAGATACCCATGTTTCATGTGAAAGGGAAGTTTATTTTGAAAAAACATGAATCATGTAACGAGCAAAAATTGACAAGGAAACTGACGCATCTGAAACTGATGCTTGAGTTGTACCTTCAGTGTCGTAGTTTGAAGTGTAGAGTTACTGACCAAGCTGCTGTTTGTGACGAGCTGGTAATAACATCATGTTGAAGGTGCCTTGTGCTCATCAGTGCACCCAATATGTTGCAAACTGTGGGTGAAAATAGTCCCCAAGAAATGCATTGTTTACTTCTTTGTGAGTAATGTTTGCTAAAAACTACAGCACTCAGCTGTTTTAGGAAATTACTTAAACCTCTTAAATAATTAAACTGTTTGTGTGTGACTCATTTTAGAAGATTAATGTCTTCTGAACAAACAAATGAGCTTGAGGCTATGGGAAATAGTGAGAGACCATATAATGCATTGTTTGTTTTGGTCTTTTCAGATTTATTGACAATAATATGGAAAATATGGAATAACACCAGCTTTATCCTTTAAATAAAATAAAATGTGACTTGAAGTGTTGTTGGAGAGATGTAATTTATATAGATTGCTATCCACACCATGAATAATGAAAGACTATACTAGACGAGAATGAACATGTTTGTAGCTGAGACAGAAGACGCCAGTAACACAACAGGTCACAGTGTAATAATTTTTATGTCAGCGCTGTGATAAAGCGCTGTAATATTATCAGAACTCATCTATGGTCATTAGAGATGCATTCGCTGACTCCTGCTGCTTCCACTATCTCATTTGCTAGATCTGAAAGAAAAACATAGTCAGGGCAAAAACAAATGATGAATCACAGATGGCAGAGTGTACACAATGGAGATGTTTGCATTCAGCTGTACAGAGGTATCTGCAGGCCATTCATCATATCTGGGCAGTCACTGCAGAAACACACTTGTACCAATATCCCTCTCTCCCTCCCCCTCTTGCTCCAATTCTGCCGCTCTCTGCGCTTTACTCCCCCAATCCCCTGGTCCCACCCACTTTCCCTCCTGTCTCTCTCTCTCCGCCCTAACCAACTTCCACTCTCCATCTTCTGTTTCCTTCCCTCCACCTTATTCGTACGCCCAAGCCCACCTACTGTCTGTCTCAGGGTAGAAAACACAATCATTTATTCATTTGTTTTCCCTTCCGTCCCTGTGCAGTCTATTTTTACTGGTAAATTAACTTAAACCAAGTTGCCAGCAGGGAAGAAGTGCCAGGCTATATTGTGTCAGGCTTAGAAATCAAAACCATTTACTTCCTATTGTTTCTCTGTAATCATTTTACCTGTGCCTTTAGCCTTTTTTGGCCTTTTTTGTTTTCTTTGCCTGTGCACACATAGCCACACATACAATAGCGATATTAATTTTGTGTTTGGGCTCTCTCTTTGCACAGATTTTATTTATATGTGGCTGGTAAAAATCTAAATTTTACAAGGTTACAGTGAACACATCATAAGACCGTCACAATTTACCATTGCCCATTTCTTATTTTATTGCTGAATAGAGCTTGAACGCATCATAATGCAACTCTGTGCAACCTGTGTGAGCTGATAGCCACCGGCTGCAAACAGCTAACGTTAACTAGCTCTCCTCCCGCCGATTTTAACACAGATTTGTTGTTTACAATGTAGCATCATGAGGGAAACAATAGGGTGCGCCCTCTGATGTGACGATAGTGAGTTTACTGCTTCCCTTCATCTCGAAGTCCTGGGGAAGATCACCATCCCAAACACATTTTCTGTTGTCCCTTGGACAATGGGATGCCAGCTGCTACTCACCATCTCATAACACAAGAGTGAAATCACAGTCCATCTGCCAAACAGTCACTGTATTCCTCTTGTACGTGCTCATTAATTTCAGTTTGTGGCTGTTTGTCTTGAGTCCTGATTTTTAGCCTGCACAAAATTGATGTGACACAACAGGAAAACATCAGCCACAGCCATTGGTGAATGTCATCTCATTTGCTGATAGACCAATGGCAGTCAACAAGACGAATATTGGCTGATACTGATGTTCTGCCGATAAATCGGTGCATCCATAATAAAAAACATAGTGATGATGGAGGAGTTCGTAGTAATGTACCTTGTAATGGAGGCAGTGTTGTCCGGCTGTAGTCTGTCAGGCCATTAAATACATCTCAACATGTGGACAGAGAATTCTTTTCACTATATTATCGATCCGTTCCATTCTGCCATTTTTAAAATGTCTGTTGTGTCCTACAGTCGTACCTTGCTTGAACTACGCTATGTTGCCTCCACGATCTCCAGTGGTACGGCACTGTTTCGTCCGTATCTGTAAGCTTTCACAAAATTTGCACAAATGTGGAAGAAATGAACACAGAGTATGGACAGAGGGCTTTGCTGGTGTCCATATCCATATCTAACATTTAGCATAAATGAGCCATTAATCTTCTGCGCCAAATGCATCCATGGTTTTGCAACTAAAATGTACACATAGGTGGACATAACATACAAGAGACGCAGGCCTATGAAATGACCATTTTTTGGCACTGATCATCAGGATCATTCAAACTTGTATTCACAAGACTGAGTACCTAGAAGTGTGTATAACACACCTGTGGGAATGCAGATGTGTGTGTCTGTGTATAGGTGTCTGTGTGTGAGACAGAAAGCCCGACTGAATTAATGTGTTTTTGTATGTATTTGTTGGCAAATAACAAGCAGCACACTGAGTTAACATCATTCTCATCATAATGATGTGCTTGTTTACTTCAGTATTCCAGGTCCATTTACATTCTGGAAGTACAGAAATTAGCACATCAGCAGCGTACTGTATGTCTACCAAATTCAACATATACCACTTTAATTTTAAATACAACTGAGTAATTTTTTGCCTGTCTGTTTAGCAATGATTTTCAGACTGGGATTATTTGCGCTTTTCCAGATACCATTTGCCTAGTCATTATTGTGTATTCAGTGTCAGCTAGAGCTGCCTATTTCTTTTCCATGAAGGCCACCAGAGCTTTTCAGATTTTTGTCAATAGTTAAGGTGAGGTCTGGCCTTCATAAAAAGGTAGTGACCAGGTGCCAGACCATAAACAGCAGGCATCCAAGAGACAGAGCTCAGAAATAAAGCAAATGTAATGAGGCAAAATGCTAAACAAGACTGAATCTGGGATTCACTTTTATTTTCACTGGCTAGTATGTTTGCAAACAATAACCAAGAATCCTGCATAGTACCATGAAAGCCAGCTTTATATTCATCTGGGCTTCCTCACATTATTTATACAACCTCCACCTTGAAGAAAAATCAATTGAGCCAATGTGATTTGAAATTTTAAAACATTCTGTTTTATTTCCATTTCTTGTTTTCACCCAGACCATGAACAGGTACACAACTTTTATTTAGACTTTCATGAAGATTTTCAATCAGTTTGGGGATAGGTCCTGCCCACTCCACTATATGTCCCAATATATATACAAAAACAGGCACTGGAAGGTTGGTGGTATTTCTTGAAGGAGTTATGTGCTGTCTCAGTAGAGGCAATTTTACCTACGTATGTGTCGATCTTTTTAACTTTTATGTGTAGACAGACTAAAAGAGTTGGACTAAATGCTTATGCCATTCTGTCATGCTTAATTGCATACATCATTCTGTATGTCTTAATTGTTTCTATATTACCAAAGTTGCAAGAATCATGCAAGTACATCAGCGTCATCAAATGTGCTGAACTGCTGGAAGTGCTACATTTAGAAACAACGAGAGATAGTTATTATCTGCCAGCTGGCGGAAGAGAAAGTCATTATTACTTTAAAAGATTTCTGTTCAAACTGGATTACTATCATCAGATGACCTAGGAATGTGCAGAGGATAATTTGCCCTGAATGCCTACTTTCTAAACAGGAATTACAGACACACATTATAAATATGGCAGATCAAATCACTGATATCCCTCTGCACAGATGTAATTGCAACTTTATTGCATCCTAATACTCCACATACCTGCTCAGTGTTCAGTGACTACCCTTGTCATTTACACTCAAACAATAGCAGACAATGTGGAATACTGAAGCAGAATGGGGCCACAGACTGGCTGGTGACTGGTATGTTAATCTTTAGTGGTTAAACGTCTCATTCTTTGCCTTATCTGTATTGTGTGCTGGAGAGGATAATGCTGCCTTTTACAACCCATGATTTGGCAACATGCGCTGAGACTGTATTTGCCATTTACTCGCAGTAATGAGTAGCAATTGGTCTGTGTGAAATTTACAGGCTTCAGCAGCATGGAGCATCACTATATAGTATCTTACTGTTGACAGAATGGGGACAAGGGTACTTTGACTTCTCGGGGATAGAGTGGGGTTACTGAGGTGTTTGCAGCGCTGCAGCTGCTCTCAGTGACTTGAAAAGTGGGGAAGTTTACTTTCATACATAAACCTCTGGTTTTCTTGATCTGCTTTCAAGCAAACTGTGGTTTGTGTTGTGGTGATAGAGAGCCTGTGTGATTTTTGCATGAATTTGCATGAGTATTTGATGATTTTGAATAGCCATCCCCCTGTAATATTCCCATACAAAACAACAATTACTATTAGTTGTAGCCTCAACTAACAATGCTCTTGATCCATTGTTTCTTTGTGAGTTTTTTTGTGATGTCAGAGAAAATAATTAAAAGTGAAGTGCTGCATGACCTGCTAGATTTCCCTGCATGGGACTGTGTAACACTGATGACGCAGGATGACCGTCACCACTACTGTTCAACGAATTAATTACCTTACAGTCCATATTTCATGGTAACTGTTTTGTCTTACTGGGTCATGTCATAGGTTAAGATCCAATGAAACCGTTTTTTGTTGTTGTTGTTTTTTGAAAAGAAAAAAAAGTGTGAAAGTGATATTATTAATTGGTTTGCTGGAACTGTATGTTTGTTTCCTTGTTGTTTTCCTCACTTTCTATAATTGCAGGTAAACTCCAGCGACCTGGCTCAAATTGAGCCAATCACAACCATTTATCTAATATGGGGCCTGTTTGATACGATGACTGACAACTTGCCAAGTATTTGTGTTTCGCGCAACACACGATGACGTCATTTTTGGCTGACACACCCTTGCGCTGGGGACACTACAGCAAGCAGAAACCAAGCTTAGTAAAGAGGAGTGCTGTTGCAGTATTTGTGGAAACAACCAAGATGGCTGCAGCTGATGTGGGACTTCCTGTTAAATTACTATTTTCAAATTCTGATGGCCAAAAATGGTAACACTTGTTCACAGACACATTGGTGCTACACCATCACAGCTCATGCGTCTCCACTTACCTCCACTTTACACAGTTAAAGCCAAAATATTTTGGATATGGCTACTGGGATCCTGCACTGGTGATTTCATTTGGAGCCAGAGTCTATGCACTAGCATCTCAGTGGTGTCAAGTTCCTATACACCTGTCTGAGTAATTGTGAGCAACACCATTGATTGCGAGCACACCTATTGGCACACATAGCTGTCAGTCATGACCTTAATCCCCCTATGTAGGCTATAACATCAAATAACTAATTAAAACCAAACACTTGAACATACAACAGTGTGATAAAATGGCAGAAAACAGATGTTTTGGCTTCACCTTTGGTGAGCAGTCATGTCGTCCATCTTTATAACACAGTGTATCATGTTAATGCATCAGGGCATTTGAGTCTGGCACTTGTCAGATGTAGTGTAGCTGTAATCTAAACATAGAGTGCAGTAATAACGCATTATAACTCCATGGTCTTCTGTAGAAGTACCACCCTGTCACAACAAACAGATCCCCTGCTATTCACACTCTCTGAGCTCCTCTGAGCGCTGCAGTGTCGTTGTCTTCAGTGTTCTCGGTTTCTCACACCAGATGCTTCACTCACATGTCCTCTCCTCCTCTTCAGCACCAAGAGGACACAGACTAATCATCACATAAGCATACACATATAGATGTGTCATCCTCACATGGCAGCGTATGGCGTAGGATGAAGATATGAATACATTTGTTAAAGGGGTACAGCCAGAAGTATTGCAAACATTTTGATTGAGTGATAGTAGTTTCTTGAATTTAAACGCTAATAAGAAATACAATGCAACATATTACACCTACAGCAGCCCTGTTCTTACCACTGACTCCCCTTTCATAGATTTAATGAAATCAAGACACCCTAATCTTAATCATTAGTGACTGAATTGTCCACTGGGTGTTTGCTGTGGCATGTGTGTATAACACTGCATGTGTAAGTGTTTGTACTCAGGCCACTGTTCTGCAGGTGTATGAAATCATTATAATGCCGAGGATAATGTCAGAGTTATAAATCACAGACATAATGTTCCCCAAACACCCATTTTTCTTCTTCTCTATTAGCCCTGGTCATTCCTCTATACCCATTAGTGGATCACAGCCAGGCCTGGACCAGTAATGAAGAAGATTTCTGTTTTTTATTTAGGTTGTTCATGCAACATGGCATGGATGCATTTGAATTCTGAGCCTGAACAGAGGGTGATAGAAGATCTCTAACTCTGAGATTTATCAGCTAGTTCCCCATTTAAATGCATGTTGCAGAGCTGAATATAGTTCAAGACTACTGTAGTTTTAAGGCTGTATATCATTTAAATTTGTTTTCATACTTATGCTGATACATTATTTTTGTCACAGATACCAAAACAATAATTTCTTTGATACCTCACGTTTAATATTAAAAATGTATTTTCACTGTCAATTTTCAACTTGGGCGGCACGGTGGTGAGGTGGTTAGCACTGTCGCCTCACAGCAAGAGGGTTCCTGGTTTGATCCCGGAGGGAGCCCTTTTGTGCGGAGTTTGCATGTTCTTTCCGTGTCAGCGTGGGATTTCTCCGGGTACTCCGGCTTCCTCCCACAGTCCAAAGACATGCAGGTTAATTGATAACTCTAAATTGGCCGTAGGTGTGAATGTGAGCGTGAATAGTTGTCTGTCTCTATGTGTCAGCCCTGTGATAGTCTGGTGACCTGTCCAGGGTGTACCCTGCCTCTCACCCAATGTCAGCTGGGATAGACTCCAGCCCCCCCACAACCCTCAAGAGGATGAAGCAGTTAGAAAAGGGATTGATGGATGGATGGAATTTTCAACTGTCTTAACACCAGTAGCTGCAAAATAACTTTACCTAAATAAAATACAGTCTAGAGTTGTCACATTTATTATGTAAATGAGCAAATATATGACTAAAGTGTAAGTGAACAAGTCCATAGATCATTCAGTGCCAGTATTTGACTGTGCTACAAACACATTTCAGTCCTACAGTGGTTATCTTACAGTCAAGTGTATGAAGTTTCCAAAGATGCCAAATTTGTATCTATGCATGGGTTTTGTGCAAATACACAAGAGATTAGATGTAATGTTAAATGGGATCTTGGAGGATGTGTCCTAGGAGTACAGAGATATGAAGATGAAGATTTTCTTTCAGGTTTAGCAATGTTTGAGTTAAACGGATCATGGAAAATCAAATATCTCTATGAGGTTATAAAGATTAAATGATCAAACTTTCTGTCGACTCCAAGATAGGATGGATACAAAATAGAAGTTTCCCTTAATCAAAGCAGAAATGACTCAGTTTACACTAACGCTCACTCCATAGTTGTTTGTAAATGGTATGGGAATGATGTTGGGTTGCGTCTGTGCTACAAAGCCTTTGAACAAGTGTGTATGTGTGTGTTTGTGTGAGTGCATACACCTGTGATGTGTTGTAAACCCTTGATGTTCAGGGGATACCATGTGGTCATGCATGGTTTGTTGCACAGTTTCAATCATCAGATCTTGTGATTAAACTGAATAAGTTATGAACGCAGGAACAGACACACGTAGAGACGCTTATGTAGGTTGTGCAGCATACTGTTAGCCAATGTAGCTAACAGCGTGAATATACACTAAGGATTTGTTCCCTCTGATTCAAGACCTGCTTTTTAAAGCGTGCTTTTGTTTGTGCTTGTCCCGCTGAAATATTGTATCTGGCTTTGTTATTTATATGTAGAACTTTTTAGTGATACAAAAGACCAAAAAAAGTAAAAAGAATTCTGGCATTTTGAAATTAGACTGTTTTTTTGTTTGTTTACATTGGGATTCAGGCTTTGCCAGTGTTGTCCAGGTGATTCTGCCTCATACTCATGCTGAATGGATTTCTGTTCAGGTTTCACACTACATTAACTGTGTGATCCCACCTGTAGTTTGTGACAGGTGGTCAGATGTTACAACCGTGCTGTTAAGTGGCTTTTGCGTGGTTAATGGGCCAGAGTGACTCTATGGCAGCCAGTCCAGTCAGGTCCAGCTTAGGTTTAGTTTGAGAACAGAGAAGCTCATTCATTCCTTTTTTTCATGTCATATACTGTATTTTGGCCCATGTGTATTTAATTCTTGTACGTTTACTACCTTAAACTCTTTAGTTCATGCAGGAAGCTGAACCTATAAGTGAAAAACATGCACTCCCAGCCGACGAGAATAAGCTCAGTCATGTAAAAATATTTGTGTTCTACATCTCCACCCTCACATTTTTCCCTCATATGACACTTGGGTTCAACTGTGATTTTGCAGTTGATATTATTTGTGGGTACCGATTCTTAAAACTCAAAGTCGCTATGTTTGGTGCTGCAAACATGCAAAGTTGCCTGCTGCAGCTTCAAAGGGATACTTTGGATCTGTTGACGTGGAGTTGTATAAGTGACTCATCCACAGTCGGTGTATTACCTACAGTAGATGGGGGTTGGCACACCCAGTTTGGAGAGGCAGACAGGAGTACAAAACGGAAGCTAAGCAGTGTAGGCCACTGCTGTGGACAGGGGCAGTAGCAAAAACTTAATCCGTTATACTGCACTCTACAAAGCCAGACTCCACTGAGAAAAACAGTAATTAAACATTGCTGAAGACAGGAGCTGCTGGTCTACTGCTGCCTCGATCAGTTAGTTTGTTTGTGCAATTGTGTGACTTTGGCATTTAAAGAGATCAGTTCAGATTCACCAATGTCCCACAATAACTCAAGCATACTAACTGATCGAGGCAACAGCAGACCAGCAGCTCGTGTGTGCAATGAGCTAAAATGAGTGGAGTCTCAGTGGAGTGTGGTGGCTTTGACAAGAGCATAGATGGGGAACTTAAGCTGTTAACCACTTCCTCATCTGAAAGGGCTGTCTGATGGCAAGGTAAAGCGGTGAAAAGAATCTCAGTATAGCATGCACTTAGACTGTTATTGATTTTTTGTAGTTGGGACTATTTTTAGGTGAAGTGGCTAAGATATGTTTTGCCGCTGCCCCCGTCCACAGCAGCACATCGCTTAGCTTCTGTGGTGGTACTCCTGTCTGTTTCACCAAACTGGGGGTGTGTTGACTGCTATCTGCTGCAGCCTCACACAACCCCACTTTAAAAGATCCAAACTATCCCTTTAAAGATGAGGCCATTGAGGATACTCTTCCTCACTGCAGTAAGGCTACACTATTGATCCCCGTCTCAAGAGAAATTGTTTTGAAAACCCTGCAGGGCTGATGCAGGGTAAAAGATACTTTAATTTCCAACCAAGACAGACCAAGGTCCAAGGCTCACAAGTGTTTAGTTTTATTCAAGTTGTTGACCTTTCTTTTCCATCAACTCTCTGTGCTTTTCATTTTGAACTAACAGATAAAGATAAGAGACAAATTATATACATCTGGTGTAGGTAAGGTATGAAAGCATAGTGGCAGTGAATTTTTCTTAGTAATTATGCTTACTAGGATGTTTTTTAGGAGGAAAGGATTTCAAGTACTTCTATCGCACACACTTCACCTTGCTGTTTATGTGTCAGGGATCTCTGTGTAGGCATTTTTATCAGAAGCTATGGAGTTGTTTTATCTGTGTATTTGCTTGGCTGTCAAAAACTCTCCATCTGCAGCGTAATTATAGGGCAGCCTCTCGAGGCAGCCTCACACCATCTTTTATCAGTCAGCAGCACTTGACTATTTTTACTCCTCGCCGATGAGCCAAACAAGTGAAGGTGTGATCGGATATAAACGTCATGAGAGAATGTGTGTGTCTGAGTGAATGGCATCATGTGTGTGTATCAAGTGTGTGCGTGTGTGTGTTCAGGATATTTCTTGTTAGTCACACAGTGTTGTAATGTAATGTTCTACCTGTCCCGTGTCAACATGTCGCATTTCACAGCTGCTCTGTGCGGCTCCGACATTTAACAACACAGAGATTTTCCACAAAAATGTCAAATTGAAGGACTATCATTGTATCTGAAAATTCATGTTTTTTTGCTACCATTTCTGTCACTGTGGTAACCAAAGCACAAGTGCAGCTCAAGCAGTGTGAAGGATTTAATCCGAGAGACATGGTGAATTTTGAGTAGTTAGTGGTGTGATGGTGTGTATGGGACCCAACAGTTCCTATATTTTCACCTCCCTGGTCTTTATCTTGTATTTTTGCTCTGGTGCTGTTGCATGTGATCTATACATGAGAAGAACAGCCTTGTGAATTCATTAAATATTAATAGCAGCTCAATTAATGAAACTGTATCACACAAGTCTGCAGTGCTGGTGTCAACAGCATGTAGGGTGGTTAACAGCTGAGGGGAGTCCATATTAAGCCTTTCACTGTGGTGGTTTGGTTGTTGCTGTGAAGGTTAAAAACCTGCATTATATTCTTTGCTAATTGTTGCAAACCATTGCAAAAAGCAAACATCTTGTGAAAGTGCAATTGGATCACCCATTTTGAATGCTATCACTCAAACTGAATAGCCATTATCAGCGGTTATCAGCTGCAAAGATATGGGTTAGTAGGGGCTTTCTACACTGACTAGCTTCAGAAGCCTGTTATTAGCCTATTAAATGCCTGCAGCCGCTTGTTGGGAGCAGTTTTGTTATGTTTCACTTTCAGATTTGTTCAGGGTGCCAATACTACATGGTTAGGTTTAGAAAATAGATTGGGGTTTGGGCTAAAATAAGTTTGTTTGTTAGGTAATGTGATGAGGGGTGATTTAAAGTAATGTGACAAACTTAAATACATTAGTTAAAGTAAGTCAATGTTAACTTTTGGTTTTGCGTGGGACACTTTGGTCTCTCTGGTGAAAGTAGTGAAGGTGCCAATACTACTTGCTTAGGTTTAGAAAAAGTATCATGGTTTGGGTTACAATAAGTAAGTATTTGCTACATAATTCAGTTTCAGTTCAATTCAATTTTATTTATAAAGCCCAATATCACAAATCACAACTTGCCTCAAAGGGCTTTACAGCATATGACATCCCTCTGTGCTTTGGACCCTCACAGCTAAGGAAAAACTCCCCCAAAAAAGACCCTTTAACGGGGAAAAACTAATGTGATGTGACATTCCGTGGTATGATGAACTTTTTTTGCTAGTTAAAATAAGTAAAAGTTGACTTTTGGTTTACAGGGACCCCGGTCTCCTCAGTAAAAGTCCTGTGCTTATTTGACCCATAGACCGCCCCAACGTCCTCCCCACGCAGACCTTTTTGCTCATTATGCTCATGTTATGCATGTTGGTGAGTAGACCTCCATAATAGAATGGATGAGCTTCGTAATTATTGCAGCCAGTGGAGGTCACAACTTAGTAGTAGGTGTAGCAGGCCCCTTCTAATCCATACCTATGAGGCTGATAACCACTGATAATAAACATTCAATCAAGTAATAACATTTGAAGCGGACACTTGGATACATGCTATAGAATAAAGGGGCTTTCCAGTGATTTGGTTTTGTACGTGTACCACTGCATAGCTAGATATCAACGTGCAGGATGTCAGGCACTTACTCCATTAAACCAAGACTAATACGAGCCCTGGGCCTGATATTATCTTCGGTCACCTTCTAAAACTCTGTGCAAATCAATTATGTTTTATTTTCCATCTCATATTTAAGTGTTCCTTAGAGCAACAAATGGCTCCTAGACTGTGGAAACAGTCAACAATTACCATAATGTCTTAAGGTCAGACCTAACAGCATGAATAATTCTTTTATCTCTCAGGCCGCCTGACTGTTAAATACTCATCATGACTCAGCTGATGATTAGTTTCCCATTTAACTACTGGGGGCTGGTGATGTTTTTGTTGATGGCTAAACATCCTCTCTGTGTTTCTTGTTGTCATTTGATGTACTTACATTATATGTATTTTATCATGTTTTACGTAGCTTAGTCAGTGTGGCCATGTGTCTGTATGTTTAATGTTTTACCTGCCTGCAAGTGTCCCCTCGAGAGAGCTCCTTGAGATCTGCAGAGGATATCATACAACTGTTTTTACAGTCTGAGTTGCATTAGCCATGGCTAGGACACTGACTCTGATGTGTGATATCAGTAGAATTCCCCTTTAATGCGTATCAGAAGACATTGTGAGAGAATCAGTCAGGGCCGCTCTCTAGCATTGCATCCTGACAAATGACCTTTTCAGGATGTTAACCTGAATAGGACTGTCTGTTAAATCCATATTATGACTTTTCTGTCCCTGCTTCTCATCATCACTGCAGCAGTCACTCCGCTCTAGTCACTAGCAAATCAAAGAGATCGCTGTAGCTCATTAAAAATAAAAAAAAAGAGTTCACATATAACCCAACAACCATGTTCTTCTGGTCTCTAGTGTATTTATTGTATAAAAGCATGCATTTAATTTATGAATGGGTTGAGGATTGAGCTTATAAACTGACTCTCACTAAACTGCTAGCTTTTCTCGCCTCATGCAGTGGAGGGACACAAAAGGACCAGGCGACAGAACTCCCAGAGCAGCCAACAGCTAGTTCCACGTTGATCAATAGTAAACTGATGCTTGTAATGGATCCATTACCAAGAGGCTTAGGCTTCCTCATACTGCAATTTGTTACCTGGGAATAGATTATATGGTGGTGAGGGTGGCCTCAGGGAAAAGGTACGGGGAAAGCCCAATTTTACCCTTAATGCCTTACTTTTTATATATTGAACCCTATGCTATTGGGCTGATGGAGGACGTAAATAGGGGGGAGGCTATAAGCAAGGGAGAAAGTAAGGGATACAGAACAGTGTGCAAGAACACTGGGCATGCCATCTATCTTTATTCCACAGGGTAATTACCATCCCTACCTACATCTTTCGGAAAGCAACGAGGGGTAACTGGTGAATTCGATGTCACGATCTCCCTTTCTCTCTCCCCATGCTTACGCACAGCTTTACACCTTCTTAGGTTTTATTAACTGAGAGAAAGCAAAGACAGAGACAGACGTGGGCACAGGGGGGGAGAGTAAACAGAGGGAGGGTGAGAGAAAGGCCAGGTATTGGAGTCAATTAGAGCAAAAAGAGGAGAAGTGAATGACAGCAGACAGAGGGGGTAAGAGGTACATGAGCGATTGAGCTCATAAAGAACAAGAAGAAAACAAACAGAGATCAGCAGCTGAACCAGAGCAGCTGAACGGCCACAGTACTCTGCTCAGCATTTCCATTCTTACAGAAGTGTGGATAAACTGCAGTCTGCTGTCCACATATCCAAGTGGGCAATGATGGTTCAACAGTTCTACAGCTGTAGAGTGTTCCACATCATTCAGTACATAAACAGCAGGTCCTTATTAGACATTAGGTTGGCTCAGACACACAAAAAAAGGACATCATAGACCTAAATTTGCCTCACATTGCCTGTGTCTTGCCCAAAAAAGTTGCTCTTAACCCACCCCAAACACTACAGCCCACAGCCAACTACAGCGTACTTCTGCGCCTGTGTGAGGAAATAACTCTTCACAGTAGCAGGCGGCAGTAGTCTGTATTTGTCATTCAAAATGGGAAACCTGAAGACCGATGGGACGGATTCAAGATGCTAGTTAGCCAGTTAGCACATTAACAACACACCTTTTGTTGAAGGAACAATTTACCGTGCACTAGCAAACAATAACACAAACAATTAAAAATAATGTGTGCTAAAGAGCTCAGTGGCTAAAAAAAGTTATCTTACCTCATGTAACAAATTTGTTTCGATCTCACACCCTCTTGACTTTAGTTGTTTGTTTGCTTTTCCTTAATTTCTCTCATCATGCACTGAGCTGAACTGCCAATCGGAGTGATTTCATTCGCCAATGGTGCGGGACACATCGCAAAAACTAGGGCGACAGCTGCTTACTGACGGCCACACATTGACCAATGGTCAGCTTGGTGTATCAGGGCCCTATGCAGACATTAATCTGAGAGCCACTTTTGAATTACAATATGCCGTCTGTTACAGTATTTAATTCAGGAGACAAACAAACTGCAGCAGCCTGACCTTCGATTGAATCAATTTGACCTTCAGTTCGACCTTTTAGCTTGCAAGCTCTGTATTCATTCCTTAACAATAAAAAAAACTCATTTAAAACACAAATATCGGTCTAAAAATGGATCTAGTCATTCTGGTTCTAGTGGAGGTATTTTATGCAGTTCCAGCAGGGGTGAAGGGATAACAAAGGGTATATGCAACCCACACATACCACCTGCTAAATGCACATTCCCTGGAGCTTTCATCCACAGTTTACACAAGTTACTTTTGTCAGTTTTGGGATCATTTGTTTTCTCCACCACTGAATCATAGTATCCTCTTGTGAGCACCCCCTCATGCTAGGTTGGTACGAAAACAAACAAACCCTCCTCTGCGCTCGACCCAGTCAAAGCATTGTCTCATGTCGATTCTGTCAGGCAGACAGATGAAAAGGAGACAATCAGACAGAGTGTGTTTGACAGAAGGAATGTGGTTGTCAAACAGGAGATCACAGGGATGCAGCGGTTAGTCCTTATGTGCAGCTGAAGTTTAGATTTATGGCAGAATCCTTGTAGTCATGAGGTGACTGGCGGTCTTCCTGCTCTTAATGAACCGGTGCAGCCATGTTTCAAGGTGAAATCTTTCTGGATTACACCTTTGCTGCAATTTAAACTTGAGAGGTTACAAGTGTTTTGTCTTGATCTGTCCATATCCCCCAAGCAGCACACACACACACACACACACACACACACACACACACTTGAGACAGAGGACTAATTTACACTCAATTTTCTGCCACCTCTTTGTGGAACAGGACTTAGGTGATGCCCGTGTGTTTGTGTCTGTGTGTGTGTCTAAAAACATGATCCTAGCTGATAAACCAAAAATAGATTTATCTTCCACAATTTCAGCAGTCTTTTATATCAGTGACTCAGGATGTTTTACTGAATGAACAGCCTGCAGAAAAGATGTCCCGCTGCACTACGACACTGAGTGGATCATGCGCTGTAGATGTGTGTGAAGTCAGAGATCTTGTAGGAACAGGTTGACAGATGCTAGCAAGGCATTTACTATAAGTAGCAGACAATAACCATTTAACGTCAGTCCGAAAAAACACCTCGTAACAGTGCTTCAGCAGAGGCCTGTCTGCTCTTGCATGTCTCTGCCATGTCCATCCTGGATAGTGGTGCCTCTCCGTGTGGTGCATGTCACATTTCATTATTGTAACAGATTGTGAGCTGACTAATAGTGCTGAAGATTTCCCATGTTTTAAGCTCTCAACTCACCTAATGCATGGAAACAAAACTGTAAAATGATCTCAGATGAAATTCAAGATGTCAGTTGTCCCCATCTGGTGCTCAGCTTCACTGCCTGCACAGCTGTAGCCCTGAAAGCACATACTGTATGTACAGTACTGTAGCCAGCTCTCTCTTGGCTCAAGCACACTATATGATATTGTAGCCAGTTCCAACTTTCAAGATCAGAGGAAAAATAGCACACTGGAAGTGTTATTTGCACTGGACCCTAACATGTTATTTGTCTCTGTGTGTGTGTGTGTGTGTGTGTGTGTGCGCGCGCGCGCGCGTGTGTGTGTGCGTGTGTGTGTGTGTGCGTGTGTGTGTTCGCTTCTCCAGTGTGACAGGTACTTCCAGCAGTACAAGTCACCAGTCTTGCACATGTAGAAAAGGGTTGTTTTTTTAATTAAATTCACAGCAATAGTTGGACAGAATTTGCTTCTGCCCTCCACCAGCCTGGTGAACACAGTGTTAATGGCTTTATTGATGGCTATAGCAACTGGGAACACATTCCCATCTGTCTCCTTTTAATTAATCTATATATGTGTTTGCAGCAGGAGATGGAAAGAGATCATCATCAGAGCTGTGACGTGATAGATATGGCTGTGTTTTTTTTTTTTAATGCTGATGATCTCTGATTATGACTCTTCATTGCTGCTTGTGAACACTTTGTGTTTCTAATTTCTTGCTTTTAAAGGCCTAAAAAATATCTCTGATGAGTCATGGCAACATATGGTTGTTACAGCTTGTGTCTAAAAATGGCTTGCTGTATCTGCCCCACACGTGCCTTTACCGACGTTCGTCACTAACCTACAGGTCCGTCATGGTGTACAGATTGTCCTAAAAGTGTCACATATTGGCCCAGCAAGTGTCACAAAAAAGAACAACCTACAGATATTACACAATTGTAATTGATTTAAAGTAAACATCATTTAAATTTTAAATAGCCTCTGGAAGTCAGCATTAATGACCCACCAATCCATGCGCTGCTCTCTACAATGAAAGCAGTGCCAAAACTGTGTCATTGTGCTGTCAAAATAAAAGGAAGGAAAAAAAAATGCAGGCTGGGACCATTAAACATCTCACTAACACATCCGTTTATTGCTTTCGACAATAAAAAGCAACACTTTTATATGTGAGTTACAGTAGGCCCTATGTGCCAAAATGAGAAGAAGGAAAAAATGCAGGGCAGATGCCAGCTCAGGAAAATGTGAGAAAGTGAGATAATGGCCCAGCTTCTATAGCATAGAGGGCTCAGACTGACCAGATGAGTTACACCAGCTGATGATCAATGCAAGTCAGCCATTTGATCACTGAATTCAGCCAGGGCAGTCCACAAGACACAGAGGGATGGATGTTAGAATAGTTATAGTTCAGTAAGGCAGCAAACAAAGGTCTTGCTGTTTATGAATTTGTTTAGCAGTTTTCTGTGGACTGCATATGACATTGGGATTCTATAAACGGTGTGATATGTAAACTGTACCCAGTGTGTAGTAGGCTAATACACTGTTTAAGAAACAGTGTGATAGGTTGTATGAGAGGAGAACCAGCAAATGTAGTCTGTATGTTGTTTTCACTTTTAGATGTTCAGTTTTTTTTTATTTGGCATATATGTTTTACTAAACTACAAAGGATAGTAGCATTGGTTAGTAGCATTGCTTATCAGCTCTTCGCTTCGGTCCAGACCAAAAATATCTCAACTGCCACGAGTTGTGGTGAGGCATTCACTAAAGGCATTCCCATCAACCTCAGGTGTAGTTTGTGTTTAGTGGTAATCTGCAAATGTCACCATGCTAGCACGCTAAACTAAGATAGTGAAC
This sequence comes from Epinephelus lanceolatus, assembly GCF_041903045.1. Classification (NCBI taxonomy): domain Eukaryota; kingdom Metazoa; phylum Chordata; class Actinopteri; order Perciformes; family Serranidae; genus Epinephelus; species Epinephelus lanceolatus. Next base: position 12,749,171 of record NC_135747.1, read on the forward strand.
ATTATAGGCCTACTTAGCAGACATCTGTATGTAAGCACTGTCACTGCGAGCATGTTAGCTTATATTCCAAAACACACACACACACACACACACACACACACACACCTAATAGTAAAAATTATAGTAAACGGTCTTCATGGACCTTTTTTCAACAAAAAAAACATTTTTTCATGAAATGTAAATTAGGGATGCACCGATGCACCAATGAAAATTTGTGGCCGAAGCCGAAGCCGAATATTATTAAACACTTGGCCGAATACCAAGTACCGAATACCGAATATCGTTGTTTAGTTTTTCATTAGTTTTTGCAGATGAATCCCCTCCAGATTAGTGTTGTCACGGTACCAAAATTGGATCCCACTGTACGATACCAGTGAAAATATCATGGTTCTGAGTAGTATCATGATACCACAGCAAAAATGAGGCAGATGTGCCTTTTGTCATTTATAAAAAGATAAATCACTTTTCTATAATACATCAATGATATTTCAATGGAATAAATTACTTATTGACTTATTCATACTTCAAAAACAGCATCAATGAGTGATGAACATAGGGGGGATCAAAATAAAATAAATAAATAAAATAAAAATCAACCAGCCACCCTCCTCCCCTTCATAAGTAAAGAACAGTCCCTAAAGTGAACGGCTCGTTTCTCCTCTGACACATCACATACCTGTGTTCGGCTGGCTCGGCTGTTCAGGTACTTCTGGGCAGTCATGACGCCAAGAAGAGGATATTATTGGAACCGACTTCTCCGTCGCTGGTAAGCCGATGGTCGCCATATTTGACAGGAATACATTACTGTCTGTGTGTGTGACCCCCGTTCAACCCACAATCGGTGGGATTCGCCTTTCGTTTCTGCTGCTGGTTGAAATCTGAAGGCTGCTCGCACAGCGTGCTGAATGATTTAAGCCTATTTTGCTCGCTCAAAACTATTTTTAGTCGCAAACGCGAGTGCGGTGACGGACGGATCGCCACACTGCCGACATTTTATTCCGCCCGTCACGGCACGCTGTTTGATTGCATTATCAAAACACGCTGCTATTATTTGGCCTTGCTTTTAACTTATTCCACCGAATACCGAATGTGTGTTTTTTTGCAATATTCGGCCGAATATATTCGGTTACCGAATATTCGGTGCATCCCTAATGTAAATGCATATCAGTAAATAAAGTGATGCTTTAAAACCCATACTATACATACTAAACAATGCATACTATATTTTGTATTATATTTGTCTCTCAAGTAGTAGAATCATGAAAAGCTCCTGAGATGAATAGTCTGTGAACATAATCAACTGGATACATTATAACAGTATTTACCTATTCATTACCCGGTGACACTCAGATCCACTGTCCATACCAGTGGATGGATATTTTTGAGAAAAAAATCCTGATAAAAAGCTATAAATCTTTAAGATTTTGACATGTGTAATTAATATAACATATTATGTTTACTTTAAACATAGTTTAAACACAAATTATATATTTTACAATATGATTAATAGACTGAAATGTGCCTTGCGCTTTCTCTTTGCCTCACTCAGCCATGCTTGTTAAAAAAGGTGGTGTGGAGCTATTGCAGTCCACTTTAGATGATGAAGAGCATTGTGATTGGCTAATAGACATCTAATCAAGCACCATCTTCTGTGGGAAGCTGGCGGACCACCCACAATCTTTCAAATCAGAGTCCGTATGCACAGAGTCAATGACTCCATACATCTGTGCCACAGACATCTGTGCATTTGGGTGGAGTCAGATTATGGTAATGTTAGATCTGGACATCCTAGAAAAGTTATGTCCAATAGAATGGATTGGGGATCTGAATGGGAAGCATCACTGAGACAAAGGAGGCTACGACCTCACAGAGCTGCTGACATGGCAGCAACCTCCTAGTCTTGATGTCTGACAGCATGGCTTGCTGGGAGATCAGTGATCACAACAAATGTAAGCATTAATAAAAAAAATGCATGTTAGTAAATTATATCAATAAATATCCCAAAACACCTGCACTCACCCTTTGCAAAGTAATCACATATGACACTTATGCTTATTTCTAACAACAGTGTGTCACTTTTTGTAGACAACATTAAGTTGAGATCAGCTGGCACCAAAAATAAGTGGTGGCAAGGGTTCAGAAGCATCTTTATCACTAGTAGATGTCACACTTAACACAAATTCATGTTTGCCACTGTATTTAGTCACTCATTACCTCTTATAGTAATGCTAATTAAATGGTTTTAATGAAAACAAATACAGTGGAGATATATGGATTTATATGGATTAGTGGGATCAAATAAAATATGGCCTTACAGACCAATGTAATCTGTTGTCTGTCTGTTGCTGTTAACTCTCCTACGAAGCAGAGGCGCCAGTAATAGAAAGTGACAGCACAGAATCAAAATAGATGGAAATAGTTGCTGGTCATGACTCATACCTCATTCATTTTTAAGCAAGATGAAAGAAACGGTGTGTTGAGTGCAGAGTTGTTTGAATGAGTGAAACTGGGCTGCAGCTGCTCTGCATGAATGTGGGTTAGCTCGCGGTGAGCAAGATTCTTCAAACAGAGCTATAAAAATCACCGTCGGATAAATTTCTCAAAGCAAGGGCGTTTTCAGACAAAGCAATAGGTAGGATGTTTCAAAACCCATGTCTGAGATGTAAAAGAGATGCTCAGTCAGGACTGTGGAGATAAATCAGAACCTGCTTTCTAATTTGTTTTCAACACACATGAAAAGGGCTTATTGTGGGATTGGAGAGGAGTTTTGTCACCACATGGTCATAATAAGACACACCTTTCGTGCTTTATACTGTAGCTTGATGTCAAATTCAGTTCAGTCCTTTCCTTTTTGATTTAACTACAGTTTCAGCTTAACGACTTCGATGAATTTCCTTAACACGACTGAGCCCAATACATCACACAGTGTTTTTAACTATCAGCCTATCAGCGCCTTCTGTGCTTGTGTTACCACGGTGAATGATGATGAAACAGGAGGCCCGTTGCTATGACAGGACTGCTTGTCGCAGCGTGCATCCAGAAACTCCTAATCCGCCTCTTTTTGAAGGATGTATCATCAGAAAAAAAACATACATGAATACAAACAAGCCATAACACAAATATCTGATATGAAGAGGCAGCTTGAAACACTGTTTGCCCCCTTATATCATCCACTGACATGAAATGTACTATGTTTCAAGATCAGGAGATGTAACAGTTTGCTGAAAGGCATACTTTGCTTCCTGTCAGTTATGGCTTGATGGTCTTAAAGTGGCTGAAGAATACAACAGTGCTGAAAATATGGAAATTATTCTGCAGGATTTTTTAACAGGATATTACATGTAGACTCAAACTCTCGTCATTGTAAGTTGATGATATGCACCACAGCCAGCTGATTCTGTGTAATTCATGGCATGAAACTTTGATTAAATGTAACGCTTGGATAATCTTGGCAGCTCCAGCTTGTCCTTACCTAACAGCGTAACATCCTTAATAGCACATTTCTTACACTGAATAAATAAACCTCATCAGGATATTTTATATTTATTACAATCTTGTGAGCGAGCCGCTGAGGTGTTTTCTTGACTTCTGCAACAACCTGCTGCCATGTAATGGAGATAAGCTTGTTGTTTTTAACAAGACGGAGTCTAAGAATATTCAGTTATTTGGCAGAAAAGCTAGATGCCGTGATGTATGAATCACCGTGACTCGGATGTCACCAATTAGCAGCTGGCGTGTTTGATTTTCAGGTTTATTTATATTACACATTGTTGTAATGAGACAGAGACCGAGAGAGGCATTAAAACAAAGGGATAGAATGATGCATGAGATTTAAATTGTTCGGCTTTAACACAAGTCACAAGTGTGAATGAATATTAATGGGACTGGCGTGTCTTGGACTGTTTTAAATGTCAGTATTCAGTCACATATAATTGCTGTAGTCTCAGGGTTTGGTTGCAGTGCACATAAGGAAGTTTGGAATATGTCACACAGACAGACAGGGTTAAGATGGGATGGATATGTTTGCCTTCACTTTTTAGATGCAAAGTGGGTGTACATTAGGGTGTGAGTGCACCACATTTCTAGTATTGTATTTGACTGAATTACATCTGCTGCTCATGATTGCATGGCTACATCACAAAGGAAAGACTCCACAGAAAGCACACACTTACAGCGGATGACAGTTTGCCCATCTGTCAATAGAAAATATTCAAATGCCTAATATTTATTTTAACTCATGCGGTTTTGATACAAAACATCACAGTAATTGGTGTTTGACAGCCGAAATCAGATTTATACCTCCCACTAATAGTACCCCACATCATGCGTCTGTGTGTGTGTGTGTGTTTGTGTGTGAACTATTGTGTGCGTGTGTCTCTTCCTGTCTGTGTGTCTCAATTTGATTATGCAGAACAGTCTCCACAGAGCTCATTATTTAACTGTGGGGGAAATGTGATGTGGTCATGTGGTTAGGGCTGAGGTAAAAACACTGTGACTGCATCACTCTCTCTCTCTTTATATATTTCACACACATGCACACAAAGTTGCAGTCATACCCACAAGGATGTACAGGTATATTGATGGTAAAATGACGCCAGTGCAAAAACACCCTCGCATATCACTCTTTTGTCAATCCCTCACACTTCCCCTTCTTATATCTCTATGGGCTGAAAATGAATCCTCACTGGAGTTATGCCTGAATCAGCACTACCTCAAGGTCAGGGAGAGAGAGACCTACATACTGACTACACCTACAGTGAGACATAGAGGTGCCGAGTGGGTTATTTAAACTGTAGAAGGTAAAGTTGTGGACTGTTTTGTGTAACTAACTGTTAATTTCAACAATGATGTCTTAATTTAAGTATACGTTGATTGTATGGTTCAGTGTATTCCTGTGACCGCCGGCAAACCAAATTTCCTCTGGGAGAACTTGAGGTTGCAGGCTTTCAAGGTCCAAAGGTCCACACTGAAAGCTTCTGACACGCGTGCTTTGTTTTATTGTTTTAAATTGCCGAACGCACACCAGAAGCGTTTTGTGGCACGTCATACTGCTTTGACAACCCCTACTCTGACCTTGTTTCATTTTTTGAGAACACCAAATGAGGACCCAGCAAACAGGGAGACAGAAGAGATGAAGAGACAGAGGGGCAGACGTGCAGTAAGAGCGCAGACCAGTTTTGAGCAACAGCTGACAGCTGACATTAGTTCTGTTGGCTTAGCTCAAAATGGTATGGACAGTTGTACAATTGTAATTATTCAATACTAAACAAAAACAGCTACCACAGCCAACAGCTATACCACTATAGATTTTAATTATTGTGTTATCAAATGTCAGATACTAAAGATAAGAGAAATAAAAGCTTAGATTCTTGGTAGTTACGCAAGCATAACAGACCCACCCTGTGTCATCTATTATGGACGTTAACTGACATCTACTGGTCATAAAACTTACCTTGCTACATAAATCCAGACTATCGCAGGGCTGACACATAGAGACAGACAACCATTCATGCTCACATTTGCACCTACGGGCAATTTAGAGTCACCAATTAACCTAGCGGCGGCACAATGGTGCAGGTGCAGTTGTTAGCATTGTCACCTCATAGCAAGAAGGTTCCTGATTTGAACCCAGGTTGGGGGGTTCAAACCCAGGTAGGGGGAGGCCTTCTGTTCTCCCCGTGTCAGCATGGGTTTTCTCTGGGTACTCTGGATTCCTCCCACAGTCCAAAGACATGCAGGTTAGGTTAATTGCTGAGTAGTTATGGAAAATGAATGAATGAATGAATGAATGAATGAATGAATGAACCTAGCCTACATGTCCTTGGATGGTGGGAGGAAGCGGGAGAAAACCCACGCTGACATTGGAGAGCATGCAAACTCCATACAAACCCTCCCACCCTGGGTTTGAACCAGGAACCCTCTTGTTGTAAGGCAACAATGCTAAACACTGCACCACCATGCTCTCTTAATGGGGTTAGTCTATCTGTAAAGCATACAAAATTGTGCTTGCCTACATACAGTACAGGCCAAAAGTTTGGACACACCTTTTCATTCAATGCGTTTTCTTTATTTTCATGACTATTTACATTGTAGATTCTCACTGAAGGCATCAAAACTATGAATGAACACATGTGGAATTATGTACTTAACAAAAAAAGGTGAAATAACTGAAAACATGTTTTATATTCTAGTTTCTTCAAAATAGCCACCCTTTGCTCTGATTACTGCTTTGCACACTCTTGGCATTCTCTCCATGAGCTTCAAGAGGTAGTCACCTGAAATGGTTTCCACTTCACAGGTGTGCCTTATCAGGGTTAATTAGTGGAATTTCTTGCTTTATCAATGGGGTTGGGACCATCAGTTGTGTTGTGCAGAAGTCAGGTTAATACACAGCTGACAGCCCTATTGGACAACTGTTAAAATTCATATTATGGCAAGAACCAATCAGCTAACTAAAGAAAAACGAGTGGCCATCATTACTTTAAGAAATAAAGGTCAGTCAGTCCGGAAAATTGCAAAAACTTTAAATGTGTCCCCAAGTGGAGTCGCAAAAACCATCAAGCGCTACAACGAAACTGGCACACATGAGGACCGACCCAGGAAAGGAAGACCAAGAGTCACCTCTGCTTCTGAGGATAAGTTCATCCGAGTCACCAGCCTCAGAAATCGCAAGTTAACAGCAGCTCAGATCAGAGACCAGATGAATGCCGCACAGAGTTCTAGCAGCAGACCCATCTCTAGAACAACTGTTAAGAGGAGACTGCGTGAATCAGGCCTTCATGGTCAAATAGCTGCTAGGAAACCACTGCTAAGGAGAGGCAACAAGCAGAAGACATTTGTTTGGGCCAAGAAACACAAGGAATGGACATTAGACCAGTGGAAATCTGTGCTTTGGTCTGATGAGTCCAAATTTGAGATCTTTGGTTCCAACCGCCGTGTCTTTGTGAGACGCAGAAAAGGTGAACGGATGGATTCCACATGCCTGGTTCCCACTGTGAAGCATGGAGGAGGAGGTGTGATGGTGTGGGGGTGTTTTGCTGGTGACACTGTTGGGGATTTATTCAAAATTGAAGGCACACTGAACCAGCATGGCTACCACAGCATCCTGCAGCGACATGCCATCCCATCCGGTTTGCGTTTAGTTGGACAATCATTTATTTTTCAACAGGACAATGACCCCAAACACACCTCCAGGCTGTGTAAGGGCTATTTGACCAAGAAGGAGAGTGATGGAGTGCTGCGGCAGATGACCTGGCCTCCACAGTCACCGGACCTGAACCCAGTCGAGATGGTTTGGGGTGAGCTGGACCGCAGAGTGAAGGCAAAGGGGCCAACAAGTGCTAAACACCTCTGGGAACTCCTTCAAGACTGTTGGAAAACCATTTCAGGTGACTACCTCTTGAAGCTCATGGAGAGAATGCCAAGAGTGTGCAAAGCAGTAATCAGAGCAAAGGGTGGCTATTTTGAAGAAACTAGAATATAAAACATGTTTTCAGTTATTTCACCTTTTTTTGTTAAGTACATAACTCCACATGTGTTCATTCATAGTTTTGATGCCTTCAGTGAGAATCTACAATGTAAATAGTCATGAAAATAAAGAAAACGCATTGAATGAGAAGGTGTGTCCAAACTTTTGGCCTGTACTGTATAAATAGCAACCTTTTCTTTAATACTTTAAATACTGGTGGTTCTTTGCTGTAGGAATTAAAAATATGTAGCATCAATTGCATCGAACAAGGTACATCAGTTATTACTTTCAGTGTATTTGCGCTTTCAGAGTTTGTGTCAGAGTATGGAGTAACTGGTGCTGCGATGCTCTCTTTATGAGTCAACATGTAAATTCTCCCAATTATTTAACATACTAGCTCCTCAAAATAACATCAAGAAAAGATAAACAAATACTCTGAAACAGAAATTATAAAATTTGACATCACAAGAGTGCGCTTGGCACGACAAAACTGAAAATGTCTCAGTGGTCTCCACAGCAGCTCATATGAGTGTATTGCTGAATTGAAAGTGAGAATAAAACTATCTTGAAATTTAACTAGCAACAAGAGAGAGATCAGAGGTAGCAAGGATCATGTTGCAAGCTATGAAATGAGAACTTGCAGTTATTAAAAAGCCACTGGATAAGCAGTCTGGCTGCATTTCCCCCCAAACATTTTGCTTTTGGCTCTGGAGTGCATATAGGATCATTGAAGAGAGAGAGAGAGAAAGATGGAGGTAGTGTAGCTGCTCAGGTGTTTCACAGAGCTCCTCACTGCATGGACTCAGGTGAATCCATTTTGCCATAAGCAAAATGTAACGTCAGGAGTATCTGCATTTGTGTGTGTGCTCATGTGTCTGTTCATTTGGTCTCCTCAGACCTGTGTGGACGTCATGTGGTGCAGACTGTGTATCTATATTTGTGCCTCAGTAGCCAATCTGGTCCTGGCAGGTCAGAGCAGTTTAGCAGCAGTTGTTACCACCCACGCCTGAGAAACTGCCTAAACACTCCTTACTGGTCAAAGCTAACCGCAGCAGCTGTCTAGTTTGGGATAATGAAGCTGGATGATTTCTGCTAATTATTGCTCACTGTATTCCTGCCAGGAAGTGCTGGAAGTCTTGAAACGTATCAAAGCAAATAAATTAGTTAGGTAAACAGTAAACAGTGGGGGGATTATTTTATGCTCCTGCCAGCCAGAGCTCCAAAGGACCCAGAGGAGGCACTCACAACACCATGCTTGAGTTTGTGTATTTGTTATAATTAAATGGGGTAGTGTAAGGGTTGACAATAGAGTTATGAAACTTTATATGTTGAAAAAAATGGGGGTTGTATAGGTTTGTATGCTTTTTGTAAAGCAATTTGAAAATGAAAGAGGAAAAAGGTGAACAGCTGTTGTCAGTCAATCAGAGGGACTTACTTAAAATGTGTTTATCAGTTAAAGTAGCTCTATATGATTTTCAGGGCATTGATATTTTCCCCCAGATAACACTGTTAGCTCTGTCAGCACTGTTGCTGTTGTTAGCACTGTTAGCTCCTTTGAATCATAGATATGCTGTGAATATCATACTGTATAGAACACCTTGTTAGCCCCTTTACAGAGCCCACTCAAGGCGAGAATATTGTGCTGTTATTCAACCTCGCTGCTCTGTATAAAACGTACAAGCACAGAATAGAAAGGCATCATTGTTTCACCACTGAGCCTGTAGCAGAGGTATTGTTTTGTTCAATGTAAAAAAACGCAAAGCCAGCGTAATGGCAGATCCTTCTTTGTGGCAGCATAGCAGAATACACCATATATGTTTCAGCTGCATCTCATGTGTCAGAGTGAACAAATGAGCTTTAGTTTCAGTTCAGTCTTTCACTTTACTCACGGTTTTGCACATCACTGCTACTGGGCTTGTACAGCTTTGTTTTCAAGTGTGTTAGGTGCGTAAGTACAGGGATAATTTTATTGGGTAATTTGTGTATGACCCACACATTTGGGAAGGATGAGATCACATGACCAATGCACCGACAGGAGTAAAGAAGGAAGGGGTCCTCATAACAATGCAGGTTTGGGTGGTGGATGCATCACAAAACACAGGACTTGCCCCCAGGAGACCTGTGTTCAGAACTGTGCGAACTTTGAGTGAACTCTAAGTCTATCTACGTCGTCACCATGTTTCTTTTTCTAAACTTAACCACAGTAACTTTACTTGCCTAAACCTAACCTACATAACTTCATGTTAAGTACATAACTTCACATTAAGTATGTCATCACATTACATCATCCGTGGGGCATTCATTTTAAGGATTTTTTTAAGGATGTCACACTAACCATTGCATGAGGATAAATTGCATCAGCAGAATTCACTCAATTGCTTTGTATGTATCTCAGACTTTCAGTGATTTTTCACCAGTTTCTCATCCATCTAGCTGTAACATACTGTAACTCTTTCTCTAAGGACTGGTTGGTTAGATGGGAGATATATATAGCTGAAATTTCCTTAATTTCTCATATTTTGTTTTGTAATCACTGCACTCAAGTGGTCTAGCTTTAGTAAAGAATGTCTAAGTTGGCAAGAAAAACACAAACAATGAGAGAAAAGGAGTATTGTGGAAGGTGCAGTTTTGCCAGTTGGAAACTTGCTTAGTGTTGGCAGGTTTGGGCTCTAACAAGTGCCTTTTAGTGTGAGATTGTGTCTTAGAAACACAGTGACACCCTGATTTGGAATGTGCGGAGAAAACATTTTGAAAGTATTTGAAAGCCACCATATTTTCTTTCAGTTAATGCGCAACTTGGCTCATTTAAAGAAAATGTATTTTGGCTTTGGAAAAAAGAACAATGACTTAAGAAAAGAAAATGTTTCAAGCGAAAATTAATGAGATTTGTGTGATTTTTGCAAAAACTCTTTCTGAATGAGAAGTTGATGGATGAGCTCTATTGCTGCTCATTATTGAGAGTTGAGACATCTTTGAATTAGATCCACATTAGTCTTAGTGTCAGTTTTTCTTGAATTACAACTCTTGAATTAAGTTATTCTGTCTCCCACTCCAGCTGCTGCAAGAGGCAACAAAACATCCTTTTTGTAGTTACAGTTTACTTATAAACCTCTGGTATCTCAGTACGAACAGTGTTTACATGAGCATCATAACCAGCCACAACTCAGCCCTGAGCAGAGTGACCATCCATTATTGACCAATCAGTGGACTGCAGTGTTCACAGCTCCACCTTAAAGTACCAGATCTGTGTGCTAGGTACCCCAGTGGAGGGGTGACCAAAAATGGGAATGGTACGTAACGGTTCCATTGGTACCATCCACAACTTTTCAGAGGAAACGGAAAAGAGCGTACCGAACTGAACGGAACCGTACCGTAATGCTCTGTGGAAATGGCACTATATAGGCATCCACCTCTGCCTCTGGGTCATTGGCTTGTTGAAGGGTGCTTGTCTCCTGATGAGCAACACCATGGCATTGCCCTGGCGGCAGCATGTGACTTCATCCTGGGCAACAGCATAATCCGATGTCTCATGATCTGCCCTGTAAAGCCAGTGTATTATATTATTCAAGTGTTTAACTGATGGTGTCAGTCAATCACAGTTCTTATTGTTAGTTCATTATTAACATCCATACTTCTACAAAAAAAGTCCCAGGTTTTTGCTGATGATACTGTTTATAATTGATGCCATAACTGCACAGTGATTTGCAAGTGGAGTAAAATCCCCAGGGATTTAATTAGATGGTATTTATGTTATATTGTAATGAGAAGAGTTATACTTTCCTTATAGTTAGCAGTGCAGCTAAGACAGTGCACAGGCATGTTGAACAAAATGAGAGTTTTATAACTGGAGATTTTTTAGATAGAATATTATCCTACTTGGAAATTAAATAGCTTTAAGGCAAGTGTGTAAATTTAAAGCCAGTAGGACAATTACAACTTCTGATGTATGAAAGTGCTGCCTATATCATACAGCCATTTCTTTGTCCCACCATTAAATTAATAGACTGGATACTGACGTGTAAATTACTGTAGAAGCTAGTTTAAATAAACCGCTGTCATTTTTGTTAGATTATCCTGCAGACAAATCATCCAGTCACATAATCCATTTATCAAATTCGGAGAGAAACTAATACCTGCCCTCAGCTGGACTACAGCTCTGCCTGTCGCAGTGATGTAGCTGAGCACAACAACAGCAGTGAAGACCTTGAGATGATATTTTGTGTGCTGCTAATGAATTCCCTCATAATACTGTCACAATATGTCCTTTAGCTAACTGCATCACACTAATTCTCCCTGCTGTGAGGGCATTAACAGGAAATGAATAGTCAGTTGAAATGTCTTTTATACCAACATAACCCATTTATGACTCTGTTGGGTTTTGCTGAACTGTAATATCCTGCCTAATTGTGAGGCATTGTGTTAAAAGTCTCATATCTTATTATCACTTCACCAAACACAGCCCACAATGACACTTGTCTCTTGATATTAGAACAGGACAGAGAACTCCTTGTTTTTGGAAAATCCTTGAACACCACTCGAAGCTTCTTAAGCCGTTAAAACGTTTCCAGAGTGAAGCTCTTTAAAACCTGCAGGTGTCTAGGAAGCATTAGTTCAATCAGCCGTAGGCTTGTCCTAGTCTAATCTCCGCACGAACCCTGGCAAGTCCCCAGTGCCAAGCCGCTGGCAGATGGCACCTCCCTCTCCGTGCCCATCGACTGCACTTCTGCCCTGCTACAAATCAATACTGCTGGTGCTGGGCTACTGTCAGGGGAGAGGGCTGATGGAGAAAAGGAGTGAGTGAGCCCAGGAGGGAGGTACCACAGCGAGGGAGGGTTAGGAATATGAGGGTGTTAATGTAGGAAAGATGAGGAAAGAGTGAAGGAAAAAGGAGACAGATTGAGGAGCAAAATGAAAGGGATGGAAATAGATAGGGAGGGGTAGGAAAGAGCAAAGAGAGGAAGGATGATTAACGGTAAAACAGAAGTGAAATGAAGGGCGGAGGCGCATGGGAAGATGAAGACAACTGCAGCAAAGAGCACAGAAAGATGGAGCTGAAGGGACAGAAAGAAAGGGAATGATTTGTCTTTTAGAAAACACACAGGGACAGAAGGGACCAAGAGGACCATCCACAGGGGACAAAAAGGGAGAGGAGGACAGGGAAAAGAGGGAGGTTAAAAAGAAGGAAGAAGGAGGGGGAGGAATGGAGAGAGGAAGCATCCCGGTAGGGGTTTCCGCAGGGTGAACTCAGCCAGAGTGTGAGGCACGGTGCAGTGCTGAGCCGAGCTGAGCAGTAGGTCCTGAATTATTAAACACAATATTTTGCAGCAAACGGCCGCAGCAATGTCGGATGTGTCTGCTGAGGGGGCAAGGATTGTGTGTGTGTGTGTGTGTGTGTGTGTGTGTGTGGGAGGGAGGTGATGCCTCGTGGTTTTTGAGTATTTATATGTGCTTAGATGTGTGTTTCTGAATGCAATACAGTTTGTGCTTTTGGCTTGATGGTCTTCTTTTTTGATAGTGTGTGTGCTTGTTGCTTTTGTGAGCTTGTGTGTGTGTGTGGTCATCAGAGGGAGTGTATGCGCATTTAGAGCCTCTAATTAATGAGGAAGCAAAGTCCTGGGGGCCCTTGCTTTAACTCCCTGCCCCAGTGGAGAGCAACCAACAAGTTAAGACACATACACACACACACACACACGTGCATTTGGTAATGGGTTTGTCTAGACAAAATACATCCCATTTACACTTGTCATTCAACCCTGTCTCCTAGAAATTACATTTAAATATTACAAAATTGTTTTCCTACTACACTGTGGTGGAAAACGTAGTCGCTGCCTGGATTATGTTCAGAGGCAGTCTTTTTCTAAATGAATGAAGCACACCATTTATGAATTGCAACAGTCACAGGTAGGGATGGATGGTGGGCATGCAAGGCAGGGCACTGAAACTAGAGTGCAGGGTTTGCGTCCTCACTCTCATCTGTGGTTAGTGTCTTAAATCCACATAACATTTAAGACACTTAAGACACACTTTGCCATATGTATCTTTCTCAGCTGGACAGATTGTAAATCCGATTGCATCCCAGTCTGTACGTTTACATGCAGCTTGAGAAAAACGAATTATTGGCTTAGTCCGACTGACATTGAACTATCCGTAGCTTGACTAACACACCTAGATAATTCGATTGAAAATTGAACTATTGCTGCATGTATCCACTTAGTCTGACTGGAGTCGGACTCGGTGTTCTGCGCATGCACCACTTTTTCTTTTGCGGGCTTTCATCCGGAAGCAGAAGGGGATGACGTAGCAGCAGTGCAGTAACTCCCAGAAAAACAAACAAACACCATGGGGACCGAGAAGCAGAAGTCGCACTTCTAGACGGACGAGGAAACTACATTCATGCTCCACCATCTTCATTCGTTGTTAGCTTCCTCTTCGGGTCAACCGGAACTAGTTCAATATGCACAATATTAATAAGGACACAGCGCCACCTATCGAGGCGGAGTCAGACGTACTTGATCAGATATTTGATTTTCTCCTCTGCATGTATACTCAGGCAAGACGAGAAGTCCAACTTGACTGATTAGCCGAGCTATGAGCTTAGCTCAACTACTGCCTGCATGTAAACGTACTGAGTGTTTTCCCTTCTCTGGTCAAGGAGGTGGTGATAATGCTCTTTGTTTGCCAACTACCAAAAGTGGCAGAAGAAAAATAAGTTGTGCACACCAACACATGGATGCAACACATTAATGAACTACGACCTACAAGTTCGATAGTCTTCACAAGCTCATTCATTCAGCCCTCTCACCTCACAGATAAATGCTCTCTCACCCAGACAGATGATCAGGAAGTTGATCAGAGGTAAGAACCCTGGCTGGAAACATCCCAAACCACCTCCTTAAGATCCATTTTGAAAGCTTTTCAGGTGCATTTACACTTTCTTTAAAATTTGTGATAGGTATCTGATCTTTACAAGATGCATAAAGTGTTTAGTCATACATTCATGTATTTTAATACATAATGCATTTTGCAGGATATGCTGTTAATAGTTGTAGATTATTTTGTTTTTATATTCAATATTAGCAATTTCAATTCACCTATCAAAACTTATAAAGTTGCATTAGGTCACCTTGCACATTTTCAGTCAAACATAGCAGTGAGTAATACTTAAAAAAGCTTTTTTTTAAATAAAACTACTCCATCTATGCTGTAGAAAGATGCAAATGCTTTTGAAATTGGTGCTACATGACCAGAGAAAACAGAGAAGAGGGCTGTGGCATTCGCTTTTGCCCAAGAGGTAGAATACCTACAACCACCACAATGCACTGTGCCACCCAATAAGCACTCTTGCTGGTTAAAAGCTGGTTGAAAATCAGCAAAATATTCCTTTAACCCTGTCTGAAATTGGGATTTCTTCCTTCACCAGATGAAGTCTTGTATTTTACACAGCCCACTCTCAACAAGAAAAACAGCCATAAAGGTTGATTGTGCAAGCAGTTCATTACAACCATAGCACGTTAAAAATAGTAGCTGCTGTAGCTGCTGTGATGCCACTGGATGTCTAACTGTGAGCTCCCGTTTGGAATCCTTGAGCATTTTGGCTGTCACCATCTTGGTTTTTTGGAGCCAGAAGTGGCCATATTTGGGCGAGAAGGTGGCGCTGTGCAGGAGCGAGGGATGGATCTGACTGAGAAGCCGAGGACGCTATTGGCACTCATTGTGGCCCGCTGGTAATTATGTGTAACTGTAAACCTTAATTTGTACCAGGCTCTAAACATGTTTATTTCTGCTGTAAAGCTGTACATCTTTACATGGGTGTCTGTGGGGATAGACTCACTTCTGGAGCCAGCCTCAAGCGGTCCTTCAAAGAACTGCAGTTTTTGACACTTCCATGATGACTTCATTTTTCAGCCCTGGAGGTTGCCACTTGATTACAACTCACACAGCGTCCCCTAGTGATGTGACGAAGTATAAAAAAAACATATTTAAATGAGTACATACATAAAGCCAAACAGTGATGTTTTTTCTAAACCACCTAGTTTTGTCACCTAAACCTAACACTGAAATTTTAAAGCATAATGGCAACAATTTCATAACATTTAGAACATATTAATAACTGCGAATGTTAGGATGATAATATATGTTGTTTCAGAAGCCAGTGGAAATCAACCTTTTCTGTCATTCTGGTATATGAGAGCGTTGATCTTACAGTGTCTAGATTTGTGCCAACGTGATGTTCTTTTTCAGTCCAACCCTGTAGCACAATTTCGGCCTTGACAGGTGCATTTGCATAAAAATCTTGTTTGGTCCAGGTTTTAATGATGCATAATTTCTCCTCGCTGTCTGCTCTCCTCCTTCCATGCCCCTTCCACCACTCTCCAAACCTCTCCCCTCCCTTCTTCTTCCCTTCTCTGTCCAGCTCTCTTATACCTCTCTCTAGCCTTTTCCTCACCCGCCTCTGCTTGCCATTATACCCTTCTCATCATTACATTGTGCAAATAACAGCTCACCACATAGTGCAGAAATATAATGAACTGCTTTTGAACCACACGACTATACTTCAAACACTTTGAATCCCTCCCCTCATCTTGGGACCATTAAGTGGTTTTCCTGAGCTTCAATAAATGTGTATATTAGGGTTTTTTTTCAGAGCACTGACACAGATGAGTCACCTTGATTAGATTGGAAACTCAGAGAGTCACGGATTGACAGCGTGAGAGTGACTCCTGCACCCTCTCTCAGGTCTCTTCTCTCTCTTTCTCTTTCTTTCTCTCACTTTATTCATCTCTCACTCTGTCTGCCCTCTCACCCACACTGCCTCCCCGTCTCGCTCTCTGTCTGTCTGTCCATCTGCCGCTCTGTCTGCCTCTCTTTTCATCTCTCTCCTCCTCATTCCCTGTCTATCCCAGATTATTCCTTTGCTCCTTGTGATGTAATTGAATTTCACATCCCTGAATTGAGCCCTTGCCCTTGAGGAACAGAGAGGAGGACGTAATTACATTTCTGCTTGGCTGCAAATGATTCTACTAATTCGATACGGATATATATTGTTTTTCATACAGTTTTCAACAGCAGTGGTGTTTTGACAGGTGATTGAATGATTGAATTGAAAGCAGTTGGGGTAGAAACAGTCTGGACTTACTGTACCTGTCTACAGACAACTGGAGAAAGACACAATCCTGAGCCCAGTTTGGCAATGTGGATTTTGACTTCTGTCTTTAGTGAAATTGAACACATTGTTTCAGTATCATTTTTGTTGCTTCTGTATCAGATTAAGAGCAGTTGTAGTCATTAAGAATTTGAAAACTACAGCTGTCTTAGCTGCAGATAGTTTAGGAGACTGATTGAGTTAACATCAATGTAGTGGTTGCAAACAGCTATCTTCCAAAAAACAGCCGTATATTTTTGTCTATGCTAGCAGCTTATTCAGACCCATTATGTTTATTGTTAGACAGTTCCTCTAGAGGCTGTAGTTGTTAACATGGTAGTAAAGGGGGAAGTCAGTTGATGCATAAATAGTGACAAAGTCCACGTAAAAAGAAGGCCAGGGTAAATGGATGGTCAAACAAACATAGGACTTTTGACTCAGAGACCGCTCTTTTATTTGTTTGTGTGAAACCAGAAGTCAGCATTGACTCATTTTGACATAGGTTCTGTTATGTTCTTAACTCACCTCACATACACAACGTAAGGTAACTTACAAATGCAACTGAAGTTGTGTAACAAACATACATTTTAACCCAAACCATTATCTTTTCCTAAACTTAAAGCTGCAGCAGGTAGAAAGCCTGAAAACGGTTGATTTTTGAGTCTCATCTGAGTTAGGTTTCGTTCGTCTCCGCCCTGAGCCCCTCCTACCAGACGAGCATGCGAGTATTTTATCCTAGTTGGTTCTATTTCTCCCTCTCTGGGATCCTCGGCTCTCCCTCTCCGCACAGCAGCCCGCCCCATCCCTCCCTTGCGGACCTTCACATACTCCCGAGGCTCGGCTTTTGCTCTCCGCCGAGAGCCCTCGGCTCCGCTCCCACGGCCGACCCTTGTGCCCTCCGGCTGGGCCCGGCCCCACCTCACCCTTCCCCTCTTTCCGGGGCTCCGGGGAACTGAGTTCTGTCTTCCTTTTTTGGGTTGTTTAGCCATGTAGGCAGTTGTAGCCAATGCTGGAGTAGCTATTTTACCTGGTGCACTGTTCACCATTGCCGTTTGCTCTCCCCTTCTGCCAGCGGCACGGGAATGTGCATATGCAGTAGAACAGCCAATAGAAACGCAGTGGTCTGAGCTGACCTTTGATTGGTTGATGCACATCGGCACAATACTGATTCTTTAGAGGCTGAACACAGAGCCATGGTGAGGTGCAGAAACCTATTGTTTGTCTCAGACCACTTGATTTACATTATGTTTAGAGAATATTATAAAATTTTTACTCAATTATACCAAAACAATGTTGCCTACTGGAACTTTAACCAAATCCTTTTGTTGCCTAATCCTAACCACATGTTTTATACCTAACTGTGACTATTTCAGCATTAACCACATGCTTAAATTTGCAACTCTTAGTACGGGCGCCTGTTGCTGATTCTTTCCAACAGTCATATCTGCTGTTTTGGAAGAACAAGCTGTTCTGTTTTTTAAGGATGAGGACAAGTAGTTGCAACACATTATCAATCCGACCTTGTCACATACCGATGTTTGGTCATGGACTTTCTACGTCCACATATGGCGTGCAAGGTACCGTGGGTGCGTTGGTTGTTGACGTTCTGGGACACTGTTTCAGCTTCTGCCTGTTACATACATTGTCTGTTTTCAAAGTACCCTTCCTTTTTCACAGGAAATGTACAGGTTGCATATAGTCTCTTGCAAAATAAATGCACTATGATGGTACAACACTGTAAATTGACATTTTTTCCTTCAACAACAAATGCACGTGTTACATTTTGCCAACACTCACACGTGGTTGGGTTTAGCAAAAAGAGCAGGTTTTGGCTTTAACAATAATATTGTGAAGTGAACACGGGCCTACTGGGTGAAAGTCAGTGGTGGTGTTGGAAGTTGGGATGGTTATTCTTTTTGGTATACACAGTTTATTGTTTTTGCAAAGCTGGCATATCACCCCTCTTTTTTTCTAAAATGACCTGAAGCAGGGATGTAATGGCCTATTCCCTTGCTATTATGTCTGTCATATTGCCCTTTAAGTTGAAACTGTATGTGATACGAGATTCTTTCACCATGACATTGCCAGATCTGTACTTTCTATAACATGGTAGAAGAAATAGCTTGTGAACATGGTTGTGCATTTTGTGCGGTTATCTTTCACTCTACTGACATTAAGTAATAATTGTTTATAATTTTGTTAATGATAAACAGTAAAGGATGCTGGCTCTGAGGGGCAAATTCATCAATTTATATTCTTCTATGTAGATGACAATGGCATTATATTTATTGATAGTTTCTGTTCATGAAATTACATTTTTAGCCAAACTTGCAGTATGGCTAAAAGTTGGCCAGTCCTCGAATTTGGCTTGAAATTAAAATATCTCAACAACTTACGCTTACGCACGGGGGTTCAGTCAAACAGGGCAGTAGTTAAATAAACTTAAGCAGTACATCCATGTAGTCTGATAATGGTCACTCTTATACAGATTGTTTTAGTATGTGAGTCATAATTTTGGATGACATGTCACATGTAGTTTATGTCAAGTGTAGGAGGTATACATTGTAAGCTCCTACCTCAAACATCATATAGCATATATATATACATTCATGCACATAGCCCAAAACAAACGACACAATAACTCAAGAACTTTTAATACTTATATGTGTTTTTAAATGCTTGGATGTTGTGTTGCTCACAGGTCCTTAACACCCCCAGCAGTTCAAAGTCTGGTCTGGAATTAATGTCCGATCAGATGCTGCTTCATCTATCTTCTGCTTATAATGGGTGCCAAGTGAACACTGAGGAGAGAGAGAGAGAGTATGGGTGTTAAGTGTTGGCACTAGCCCCGGTTCTTGCATAACTCACTGATAATTAGGGTTTTACTGTTGCCAAGTCATAACCATTGCTATGGCTTTGCAGGTACTGGCAGGACATCTGAGTGGACTATAGGGTACATAGAATAGAAAAGAATAGAAATAGACCAAAAAGACACAACGGCCTCATGTTTGATGCCCATAAAGTGGCATAAGCAGCTTGTAAGTATTAGGATTAGTGTTTTTTACAATGCAACATAATAAAAGCAAAGACCCACTTTAATTGGACACACAGCACACTATGAGTGTTACATTTTTGTTTTCTTGCTCATCTTTTAACACCAGTCTTCCTCCTCAGTTCTTTCAACCCATCTTTAATCATTACACCCACTTCTTTTCTCCTGTCTCCTTAGTCAGCCTCTTCTTTTTCTCATTCTCCTCTTTCCCATTCCCGTTTGAAATCCCTCCCTTTTTCTAGTTCTCTTACATTTCCTTAATCTCCCGCTGCCCTCTTCTTTTTCCCTCCTCCTTCCACTCCATTTGCACCTCCTCCTCTCCTTTTCTCTCCTGTTTCCCCTGTCTTGTTAGCACTGGTCACGCACGCTTGCCTCCCTGATTAACTAACAACCCAAAGGATGTTACACCAAGCAGTGTCTGCTCTCCCTGAGAGAGGCATTGATTTGCTGGCAGGCGCTAACCCCACAGACGGCTGGCACATCGAAATGAGCTTCAGAGCAGAAACTGAAGGACTGCCGGGAGGAGAGAACCCACTATTTTCAAATTAATAGCTGATATGGAATGGAGAGGAGAATTCTGTATTTTTGGCCCCATGACTGCATACACAGAAAACTCTGCTCCAGTTTTTGAATACTACTCTGAATAAAAATATGAACTTTTGTTTGCTTTTATTTCTGACAACATTAATTAAAGATTCAAGACTTTTTCATGCACCCAAAATACTTACTTCTCTCAAGTGTTGGTTAAATCTGTTCCCATCTGTTTCCTGGTAGAGTGTAAACCAGGATTAATTTGTGAAATGAACACTTCTCCATAGTGCCAGACGCCATCAAAGGCGAGCAGTTGCCCATTCAGGGTGGTTAAGACGACAAACTGCTGTCACCAGCACCCTGGTGAGGACAACGAGCATGCAGATGAGCTTCCCTGAGACAATTTTTGACATTTTGTCCTGAAATTCTTCAATTGAGCAAATCAGCTGGAGCATCAGCTGACCTGGTGGCTGATCTCAGATGATCTTGCAAGTGAAGACGCTGGATGTGGAGATCCTGAGCTGGTGTGGTTACACATGGTCTGCTGTTACGAGGTTGATTGGATGTACTGCCAAATTCACAGAAACAAAATTGGAGACAGTGTATGGTAGTGAAATGAATATTCAGCTCACGGGCAGCAGCTCTGGAGGACATTCCTGCAGTCAGCATGCTAATGGCACACTCCCTTAAAACTTGCAATGTCTAGGGCATTGTGTTGTAGTATGTTATGTAGTGGTCATGCCGACACGGATTTGAACAACGTAACGAACAAAATTTGAGAGAAATAAGTCTTATGTGTGGATAAGAAAGTCTTCGATCTTCCGTATTGTTTATACTTCAGGCTCAGTACATGCTGCATGTTTAAATGAGGGCAGACGGTAGGAATAGGCTCAAGGTGATGAAGCTGAGGGGTCTTAAATGCTTCCCTAATGAGTTTCTAGAAAGATGACACAGAGAGAGGACATCTGTTCTTTTGGGAACTGAATACATTTTAAACACAGCGGTGTGTGTGTGTGTGTTGGTGCATGTGTGCGTGTGCACAAAGTGCTTCTTCAGTGAAAGTGTTGATTAACATTCCAGCTGACTCACTGCATCGCTTTTGAAGACAGAGGGTCAGATAAACAATTTATTACACAATGAGAAATTCAGAAAAAACAAGCAGACTCACGTGGACTAATTTCCCCGGAGAAGCAGTAACAATTTTTATTAATCTTCTGTTTTCAGTTAGTTTATTCCATTTTCTTAGACCTTCTCAGGTAAATAATTAGTCTGAAATACAGCCTGAAGAGTTTGGTGTCATTATTCCTATCTCTAAAAATTGTAATAGTTGCAGTGTGAGCTATTTGATTTGGGCACAAGTCACAACATGTAATCACTACAACTAATTTCCCAGTAATGAGTTGAGTCTGTATGATAATATGATCTGCTATAAGTTACACAGTATTATGAGAAAATGTTACACATGGCCTTGAAGTTGCAACAGACTGACATGGTGATCGCTGATCACAGACTCACCACAGTCACAAGTTTAGAGCACGCTGACACCATAAAGTCATGTCAAGATTGGAATTTGTCTCTGTAAATGAATTAAGTCAACTTTAGGAGCAAAATGGTGTCTGCCTATGATCAGTCTGTAAGTTAGGCACAGCTCGGAGTTGTATGTGTTCTTGAGGTGTGTGCATTAAACCAGATGAAACCCACAAAACTAGGTTAAACCCATGACAGTTTACGGGCCAGTGCTTCTCGCCCAGCAGTGCTCAGCTCTGAACTCGTATCTGAGGCTTTCCTGGAATGTAGACAGTCACACACAGAGGCTTTTAGATCCAAGAGGTCACAACCCTCCGCATCACTGGATGTATACCGCTTCACCTATCTCAGTGAAGATAACATAAAGTGAAAACTGGTTTGAAAAAAGAAAGAAAAGAAAGACCTTTAAGTTTTCTTTTCTATCACAAATTATATCTTTGAATTTAAGAAAGTACCAAAGCTTGACTCCTCCTTGACATCTAACAAGTGTGAAATTCTGAACAAGGAAGGCGATCAAATGCCCCCGAGCAAAACTCAAAGCATTAAAATCTATGGGATTATGGTTGTCAAAGGCAGATCTCTCAAGGGGTGGCCAAATCTAGGAGGAGGGTCAGGGAGCGCTGTTGGCTTTCAAGCCAAGAGCTTGTCCTATTTTATGCCAGACCTTATGACCCACAGTATTTAAATATTTCGAGCCCTCATGTCCTCGTTTTTAACTGTGCTGTCCAGCATTATATGCATACACCAAGTCTGTTCATGAAATGTGTCATCCACATCGCCTGCTTGACATGAGACATACAAAGCCAGCAGATTAACCATATTTTAGCTCAATTAGCTCAAATCAGAATAATGGAAATCCAGATTATCTTGCGATTAATTTGTGTTGAAATAACATTCCTTTGTACTTGGCTGTGTGCTAATGTAGTAGGAAACTACTGTTTAAATACTTCTACATCAACCAAGCAAAACATGAATTTTTCAAGACAAAGAAGCATAGATATACTGGAACTGAACAGTTAAACTTTATTTTCACAGCCGTGATTTTTTTTTTTTTTCAATAATCATATTTGTTTTCAGAATATCTATAAAATTATGCTTTTCAAGTCATCATTCCTACTAAATTGTGGACTGTAACACTTCTTGTTTGGACCCGGGGCCTCCATTGGCATATGTGGCATCTCAAATAGCATCATTACCATTTTTAAAAAGATTTCTCACATATTGGCACATCTGATGAGCTAACAAGCAGTTTACAGCTTTATTTGCCACTGCTCAAAGTGACAAAAGAACTTATGTTTAAGCAACACAATCACCAGAATAAACAAGGCACTGTAC
The DNA here is from genome assembly GCF_041903045.1 of Epinephelus lanceolatus. Lineage (NCBI taxonomy): Eukaryota > Metazoa > Chordata > Actinopteri > Perciformes > Serranidae > Epinephelus > Epinephelus lanceolatus. Next base: position 12,772,226 of record NC_135747.1, read on the forward strand.
ACAAACCCTGAATACTTGTAGCCCATACATCGTTTTGGCTGAACATACAGAACCTGGTTTTGTGGCACAATCCCAGTAAGAAATGCAGTGATGTTTTGGTAAAACAACAACCGCTTTTCATGGCATTATCCCTGCTGGAAACACAGCAATGAGTCCAGCGGAAATTATGATTGGCCCTAGTGCGTGCTATCCTGTCATGCATGTATTGTCTTGACACAAATAGAGTATGTTATTGAACACAGGTTTTTGAACACAGGTATACTTTCAAGGTGGCAATCTGAATCACTTGCAAGGGCAGTTGCACTGCCTGCACTGTCTATATTTATGCTCCTGGATGAGATGCTAAAAACACCCACATTTGGTGGCTGAGAAGCTGCTGGAAATGCAGGGATGTTTAAGTAAAAAACACAACCACTTTCATGGCACTATCCTGGCTGAAAATGCAGTGGTGTCTAAAAAAAAATGCTTTTTGTGGCACTATCACTGGTCTATCTACTACCATATTAACCCTTTGAAACCTGAGCAAATTGGCTTGATTTCTTATAAAAACATGGGGAAAAGGCAATGAGCAAAAGAAAAAAGAAATGACCCAAAAAATTAACAAGAAATTAGTAAAAAAAAAAAAAAAAATTTAAAAACAAGAAAATGTGTGGAAAAAATGAAATTTAACAAACAAGGAAATTTCCTGGAAATAGTGTTTAAAATTGTTATAATTATAACATAATTTGATTAATTCAATTCAATTTTATTTATAAAGCCCAATATCACAAATCACAATTTGCCTCACAGGGCTTTACAGCATACGACATCCCTCTGTCCTTATGACCCTCACAGCGGATAAGGAAAAACTCCCCCAAAAAAAACCTTTAACGGGGGGAAAAAAACGGTAGAAACCTCAGGAAGAGCAACTGAGGAGGGATCCCTCTTCCAGGACGGACAGACGTGCAATAGATGTCGTACAGAACAGATCAGCATAATAAATTAACAGTAATCCGTATGACACAATGAGACAGAGAGAGAGAGAGAGAGAGAGAGAGAGAGAGAGATATAGGTAATGACAGTAGCTTACAACAACATTAATGAAAGTAATAATATTATAGTTATAGTTCTGGCTACTGTGGTACAATATGTTGAAAGTATGTTTTAACATCTGGCAGTATACATGTGTGACAATAGTCATATGTGTATAATAACAGTAGAAGTATGACTAATGACTAATGATGGCAGCAGCAGCAGGAGGCATCTGGCAGGACCACGGCAGCAGCACAACCACACACGTCATGCTGTTCAGGCACCGCTGCGATATGAGTTATAATAATTTGATTTTTAATTTATAGTGATTTATGATTATAATTTGGTTTAATTATAACATAATAACATAATTTAAAAATGTAATAATAATAATAATTACAAATATTGTTTTTTTCTAGCTTTTTTCTTTTTTCCCTGTTTTTCAAAATCAATTTCTAATCTTTTTTTTTCTTTTTTCTTTTTTTCGCAATTTGTGAGTCATTTCCTACCAAGTTGCCAATACTTGCGAAAGGCGTCTGAAAGCAGCACCTGAAAAATGCAGCAGTGACTTGGTAAAAAACAATGGGTTTCACTGTTTTTGGTCTCAAACAGTGCTCTGCAGTGAGCTGCACCTTGGCAGGAATCTCAATTAGGTAGCACACTATCCACCATCCCTTCCGCATTCCAAAGACTAAGGGCCAGTCCCCATACCCCCCTTAGCCCTACCCCTTGGCCCTACCCCTACATTTGTGCATTCAACTAGCCCTTCAGAGCGAGGGATTTCAGATGCTGACTTGCCAGCGAGGAGTAGACGTCGCCATGGCTACCACCGAGCAAGAGACAGGGAAAAAAGTTCATACATAGCTAACGTTACCGTCGTCAGGATGCTTGTTAGCTAGCTAGCTAGCTCGCATTATCTGGCGTCTGTCATCTGTCCTGTTCTGCAAATTTGTCGGACTTTTCACATTACGATAACACGCCAGCTAGTATAACTATGCTGCCTCATAATGTTAGCTGGTTAGCTAGCTAGCAGAAGTCCCTTGTTGTCTGTCGTTCATCAAACGAAGCATGATGAATGTGGCAAATGCGATCGGTTGGATGAATGAAACTCCATTGTAGATGCCAGTTGGAAATGTAGATGACTCGCAGCTTCCTATTTAAAATAGTTTTGTATGCGTGAACGTAACCAACGTGGTGACGTAGTGAGTTGTGTCTCAATTCCTAGGGAAAGATTTCTACCCCTACCCCTTGTTGCTTCATTTTGAGGGCCAAGGGATAGTGGGCAAGGGCTAGGGGTAGTGGACAAGGGGGGCTATTGGGATTGGGCCCAAGTCACTCATATAAAATGCTACTTAAGAAATGTTGACATGGTATGTATGAAATGTACAAATGAAACATATTTGTGGTTTGCAGAAAAGCACAATGCCAACATTTCCTCTGGCGACTGGGCTGGTTCAAGCATCGTGACAAAGGTGCAGTAAAGTTGGGAGTCTCCAACTGTCCAATTACCCTGTATTTGTTTCTTGTATTCACTGGAGAATCAGGCACACTCTCAGTTTGGCTCTGTTTCTGGACTCTCCAGATGGGTCGGAGGCCTGGTGGAGCTCTGCACATTTGGCTCACCCTGTGTGTGTGTGTGTGTGTGTGTGTGTGTGTGTGTGTGTGTGTGTGTGTGAGTGTGTGTTGTGTGTGTGAGTGTGAGAGAGAGTTTGTACGTGAGAGAGAAGACAATCAAGAAAGAGGTCGTGTAAAAGAGGGAGACTCGTGGGTGACAGTCTCCAAGACAGAGCGAGACAGAGGGACAGCATATGTGTGTGAGTGTCTGTGGGCAGTCATGTGTTACACACCCAGCCTGACTAATACCATCTGCCTTGTATCAGGGGTCTGTCTGGGACTGCCCTCTCATCTCCACTCTTCTTCCTTTTCAATCACTTCTCTTTATTTAGCTCTTTTGTTTCTCATTTCTTCTTTGTATTGTGCCTCAGTAGTTTAGGCTGCTCTTTTTCATGCTAGCAATGTTTTAAACATCGAAAGAAACGAAAAAGTCCTTTGTAACTTACATTTAAATATTTATTCGTTTCTGGCAAAATGCAACGTCACTCCATGTCCATGGCCATGGAGCAGTGAGCTCTTACCTATATGAATAAAAGAAAAAGTCCACCACTCAAAGATGTGACAAGAGACACTGAGATAGTTAGGAAAGGAGAGAAAGAAGGAGATATGTGTCAGAGGAAATCAGAATCTGAGAGAAAGGAGTGGGCGACAAAGGCGGCAAAGACAAAGAGCAAAGAGGGGAGAAAAAGAGCAAGAAGATGAAAGCTCTGTAGTTCAGGCCTACTCCCAGCTTGGCCTCAAATCTCCTGTTACCATGGTGATTTGACTGCCGATACGCTGTCCCCCCCGAGACTCTGTCCTGAAAACACAGGGGGAGAAAGAAAGAGAAACAGCAACACAAGGGCAGGCAGAAGGACAAAAAAGCACAGGTGTGCTAGACAAGGACTGCAACAAATGTTCAATATACCCTCTCTGCCGTTCAGGGAACCTTCATGCATCCAGCTGAGCTCAATGGAGCTTTTGAAAGGTTGTTACTATATGAACAGCATTTAACTGTGATGCCACTTGCATGGCACCAAATGTTACGAACGTTCCTCTTAGCTCCTTGGAGTGTTTTCGTGTCTTTCAGCTGATTGTTTTGGTTTTACGGCGCCCAACTTTACTGTTTTGGGTTATGGTCATCAACCTTTTTCCTTTTCTTTCTTTTTTTTGTTTTAACAAAAACATTTGATACGCTCACTTGCAAATCACTGAGCAGCATCCAGACAATGTTAGCGACTAACGGGTGAGCATAGTGAAGCATTTAGCAGTTAAAGAGCCAAATACTTCACTCAGGATTTGGTGGAGACCAAACTAGAGCTAATCAGTGAGTAAATACAGGACTTACTTTTGTCAGGTGGCCAGAGACACAACTACAAATGAATGCCAATGTTGCTCCGTGTCTGCTGGATGTGTAATAAGCAACCATTTGCTAATACGTTAATATGTCAGTGGTGGGTTTACAGGTTGTTGTGCTGCCCCCAAATTACCGGAAGGATTTAACATGTCATGTAAGGAAAGTAGTCTTTTATGGTTTACCGTAAAACTTTTTTTTTTCCCGTTTTTTTTACCGTCAAAACTTTAATAATAGCCTGTGCTATTTATTGCTTAAATCACTGAACTCAACAGGCTTATATTTGAGACATGCGTCTATATTCTGACTATATGACTGCTTCAGAGGTAACATAGGGAGTCACCACTTTTTTTTTCACATCTCTTGTGTGTCTTAGGCCAGTATATCTCAGAAGATTACTGTCTTCTTTGATGCTCATACTAGTTTCAGTAAAATGAAATGAATGATTGAATTGTGAGAATCTAACCAAACTAAAAATATGCAGCATCTCCATATTATATTTATATGTGTGATCAAAGCACCTAACTAACATTAACTCAAGTGGGTAGCCAATAACGTGTTTTATATATCCAAAGAACTTCTATAAAAATGAACTGCTTGGCAACCAGACCATGCGTGTAATTGAGGCATTTATTTGTCAGAATGTGTAGCTACACAGCTAGTAAAAGGGACTGGTATTTATTTGGGACTAGGCTTTTAATTGAAGTTTAACAGTAAATTCAAATGGTTTTCTCAGTATTTCACCTGCAAAATATCCCACTGATCATAGTACTACTTTCCACTTTCTAGGTGTATAGCGTTATGTAACATGAGCTGCTGATATGAATTCTCAACCACCAAAAAAAGAAAAAAAAAAAGTTTTTTTTTTTTCACATTAAAAGTCTAGTTTGTAGGATTAATGGGCATCTATTGGCAGAAATGGAATGAAATATTTAAGTTTTCATTAGTTTATAATCACCTGAAACCTGGAATCATCATGTCATCGCTACCTTAGAATGAGTTGCTTACATTTACATATGGAGCAGGTCCTCTTCCATGGAGTCCACCATGTTGTTCAACAGTAGCCCAGAATGGACAAAGTAAACACTGTCACCAGGAAAGATTTGCATTTGGCCAGTGTAGTTCTTCTGCACACTTGCCACATGGGAGAAATTTTAGTTGGTTGCAATCTACAACCTCACCACTAGAGAACAACAACAACATGGCTCATTCAAGATTAAGAAACACGAAGATTCTAATTTTCAGATAATTATAAACTAATGAAAACTTAGTTGTGAATATTATATTCCAGAAATTTCTGCCCATAGATGCTCCTAAATCCTACACACTGGACCTTTAATAATCCTGTAATGTTTCATCATGTTAAGTTGTTTGCATTGTTAACTTAGGTTTTTCCGCATCATGTTTATTATACATGATGCATTGTATGTGTACATATGAATATGCTTCATTAATGCATACTGGGAACGTGTCATTATTATAGTATCTTGTATTCAACTAAATGAGATCACCAATGTCACATAACTATAGGATAAAACTGACCACTGAAAGCTAATCAATCAGTGCTAACTGCTCTCTCTGTCTGTCTCTCTCTCTCTCTCCTTCCACAGCTGTATCATTCATGAGGCACAGCGCGTCATCCTTTGGATTTGCCGTGAGTTCCCACCTCCCTTTGCATTGATCAATTAGTCATAACTTTGGGCTCTGTGATTTATTAATGAATCCTGTTACCAAAGTGTTATTGGTCCCTTTGTCTCCAAGGTAACAGGGCAGAGAAGAGAGACTTGGCACGCAGCTCAGGTGCCTTTTGTGTTTGCTAAACACGTCTGCTGGCTTTCACCAAAATAAAGCTTCTTATTACCTATTTTTCTTTAAAGGAAGTGACTGGGTGTAATTAGTTTAAAAAATAAGACTTATTGAGAGTGAAGTGAATATTAAATCCCCCGCACTCTAAGCCAGTAAGGGCAAACGTGATTAGCATAATGTGATTGGAATATTATATACCATAATCTGCAGTGCTAGCTATTTCTTTATTAAAGATTGGGTTTTAATTAGGAAAGCTATCTATGACGGTTTTAATAAAGTAGCAAGAAGACAATACGTTGCTATAACCCTGTGCAGGGGGGTTAGATCACAGCAGCTGATTGCCTGTAGCTTTAGCTGCTATAATGTTGAAAGTTGACATTTTTCTTTTAGCTTTTACAGGTACATTATGTGACTTGAAAATTAAATGATAATGATCATATTTTATGATACAGCTTCAGGGCAGATAAGACTGTCTTAAGTTGTCTTTGACAAAGGATAACTAACAATGCAGCACAAAGTCATATACAGTATCATGTTGAAAGTAATGTTTTATCACCCTGTGGCAATAAAACATAAACAGTCTTGGTCATACATTACATTTTGAAGCAGCTCTTGTATGTTTCACACCATACCAAACATTCACTGGATCTTTAAAACCACTGATATGGTGAAAGATACTACATCTTTTGTGGCATATTAAACACAGATGTGTTGCAGTGGCGCAAATACTTATCTACTATCTAAAAAACACTCAAGTTTGTTGCAAAAACTGTGCTTACTTGCAACTTAAGACCATTTCCTCTTTTCATTTGTTGCTTGCTCTTTGTTTCTGCTGTAGTTTGATGCCACGCTGGACGTCCTGTCATCAGTCATTGTCCTCTGGCGCTACAGCAATGCAGCAGCTGTGCACTCAGCACACAGAGAGTATATGTGAGTACCAAGCAACCTGCTGAGTTTAATTAATGTTTGATTGATAATGAATCCATGTGGTCTGATGCAATTTGGGTTATTTTTCTCCACCTGCATTAAAGCAACAGAACATCTGCATTTGCAAACATTTACTAACATAAAATGTCATAGTTAGTCCACCAAAAGCCTCCACAACTGCCACAGTGCTCCACTGAAAAGGTTATCCAAGGTTTGGAACTCTGACACTATTCTATACAAAGATTATCCTTCATTCTGTGTTTTGGCCCAAAATTGCCATTGGTTTTGAGTTGGGTCAAGATCTGGTGAAGGCTGCCGCACATCATTTTAATGCTCACGTAACATCCAGTGTGCCCTTGTTGTGACTGAATGAGAAATTTACTGAATGTGGAATTGAAGCAGGATACAATCGAGAGTCGCTCTTGTCCTGTGAAGTGTAAGGGCTTTGTTCCTTTGCCCTACAATCCACTCATTTCATGCATGTGTGTGTGACATGTATTTATATTCTTCTAAAAAAATAAACCACTTAATATTGTTATTCTTGAATTGACAAATAGATCAGGTGGAAAAGGTGTTTGCATGGTCAAAGCACTGACATGCTGTACCTACCTGTCCACGTTCTGTATCCATTGTGTTTCCATACATTCCAACAGAAATAAAATGTGTTGTTTTTCCACTACAGTGAAAGAGTATTTCAGGGGCATGTGGGATGGATGAAGGGAGCTTTAAGCCAATAGGGTATTGTTATATTACTGGTGCCTTTGAGAGTGTGAAGCCTTGTCTTATTAGGCTTTCAGTCATGCTTGGCATATCCACCTGGACAGATTAAATACTTTTTCCAAACTCTATTTCTTCATTCGAGGGTGAGAGCGAATGGAGCAATATATTCCTAATTGAACAAGGTCACTGACTGTACATCAGTGCTAAACACAAGCCTGTTAATCCAGCGGTTTTCAGGCCTGCTGCAGCTCAGCTGAGTCCATCAAGTGGCTGTCAGGTTGCACAGAGCCGTGTTCGTCTCGTAACAGCACCACAGAGGTGCTGCAGAGGATGAAAGACTGAGCTGCCACTCTGCCATCCATTAACAAATAATATTTTACTGAACTTTTTTTAAACATAAACAGTGTTGCTGATTGTTAGCAAATCAAATATATATATATACATACATAAGAGGAAAAAAAGACCCAACAACTAAATAAAATTATAATTAAAGGGCCAGTGTGTAATATTTGGCATGGTTTATTGTCAAATCTGAATCTGAATCTGAATATTCTACCCATTAATATGTTTATACAAGTGTATAATCGCTATAAAATAAAATTCATTTGGTTTTCGCAGCCTTATAATTATGCTTTTATATATATATATATATATATATATATATATATATATAGCAAGGGCCTTGTTTTAGAGAGGTCGCCATCTTGCGCCGCCATGTATGTAAGGCAGCCCTAGTGGACAATCCAGCCAGCCAGAGAACGCGTTTCGCGTGCATAAATAAACCAACGAAGACAGCGGAAGGAAGGAAGAAGGAGGAGGAAACAGCAGAGAGTGTTAGTAGTTCGTCGATACAGAGTAGTGAAAAGTTTTTTTTAGTTATAAAGTTTGCGAATGGACCACACTTACCACGCTACAGGAGAGAATGAACCCGAACCGTCATCTGTGAGGAAAAGAAGATGCAACTTCACTCCTTGTGATGCACTCTCTGCGGCGCTTTTCCTCCTGATGATATATCTCCCCAACAATGGTAGCACCGAATCCCATTCTGTGCAGCAAAATGGGAGCGGAGGATTCAGCCTCTCGTCTCGCCTGCTCAGCATCAAACACATGGGGTTCCTCATCTGTATGCTCCGGCTCAGACAGTCGTCCATTGCAGCTACTATTGTCCGGAGATACTGCTAGGCTAAATAAACAGCTGAGCTCTGTTTACAGGCTACGCTGTCAGTCAGTGTGCGGACTGGAGATTGGTGGAGCAGAGAGGGGAGGGGGTACCTGCTTGGTACTGTAAACGAGTATGTGTGTATGAAGTGTGTGTGTTACGCTAGAAGAGTCAGAGTTTGGGACGGAGTCTTTTACCCCCTGGAGTGTTACCAGAGTTTCTGGAGTGCTCAAATAAACAGGCCTTTTTCCCGAACGCTCCTCTGGTCTCCTGCTCGTGAGGGATTCATTACAATATCGTAACATGGTTTAGATTTCTAAATAAACATTCACCTCGTCGCCAGATAGACCTACTCCTGAAAAACCCGTGTCTGCGCAAGGCTTTTTGTCCCTACGAGGCCACCGTCATTTACCCGACGGGAGGGGTGAGCGAGTGAGCCCTGCAATCTAGAATTTGACCACTGATGTCACTGTTTTCAACCCATTTTACACACTGGCCCTTTAAAAAGTAATTCTTAGAGAAAAAAAATCAAACCTATATTCCTACATAAATATGCACCACAATCTACTCTGACCTACAGCTGATTAGCCCTCACACACACACAAACTGTGCAAAACAGCACCATGCACATGGCATGTGATTCACTTCAAGATCCATCCACACCAGCAGTGTACTCCAAGTAGTTTCTCCACTTTGCCACATATTACTGTGAGAGAGATTTATTCATATGATGCAACTTTTGCCAACTCTGTGACCATTCCTTTAAAGACGCCTAACCTGGTTTCCTCCCGTCTAATTTTCTTTCCCACCATTATACTGGTCTGAATGAAGCCCCTGGCTCCACAGTGAGATGTCATTTGTGGGTCACTGAGAACATACATCCTCGGGCAGAACTTAGAAGTTAGTCTGGGTGATGTTTTTTATACGTTCATGAACCTTCATCCAGTAGTTGTGATTCATGGGACATTTACAGAGTAAGTGAAGAAGAGTCCCTTCAGAGCTGCAACACGATCAACAGTCAGTGTTGTTCCTGAGTTTAAGCTTAAACAGTCTGCAGGGGGTCCAATAAAAGATTTTTCTATACTTACTTCAAAGGATAGTGCACCCAAAAATGAAAATTCAGCCATTATCTATTTACCCATATGCCGAGGGAGGCTCAGGTGAAGTTTTAGAGTCCTCACATCTCTTGCGGAGATGGGGCTAGCAACACAACTCCACCTAATGGAGGCTGGGCGCCCCAGATTAAAACGTCCAAAAAACACATAATTGAAACCATAAAATATCTCCATACTGCTCGTTTTTAGTGATCCAAGTTTCCTGAAGCCCTGACATAAAAAGTTGTTTGGAAAAAACTGTTTTTAGCCTCATTGTAGCCTGTAGCTCTAACTGCTTCTGTGTACACCAAGCTCACGTGTGCACGCTTGCGTGCGAGACCAGCAAAAGCACGTGAACACACATGAAGGCGGTGCCCATGTCTCACAGTCTCGCACAAGCACACACACATGAGCACGGTGTATAGAGAGGCAGTTAGAGCATCAGGCTACAATGAGGCTAAAAGCAGAGTTCAAATGACATTTTTCCAAACAACTTTTTATGTTGGGGTTTCAGGACACTTAGATCACTACGGACGAGCAGTATGGAGATATTATATATGTACAGTACAGGCCAAAAGTTTGGACACACCTTCTCATTCAATGCGTTTTCTTTATTTTCATGACTATTTACATTGTAGATTCTCACTGAAGGCATCAAAACTATGAATGAACACATGTGGAGTTATGTACTTAACAAAAAAAGGTGAAATAACTGAAAACATGTTTTATATTCTAGTTTCTTCAAAATAGCCACCCTTTGCTCTGATTACTGCTTTGCACACTCTTGGCATTCTCTCCATGAGCTTCAAGAGGTAGTCACCTGAAATGGTTTCCACTTCACAGGTGTGCCTTATCAGGGTTAATTAGTGGAATTTCTTGCTTTATCAATGGGGTTGGGACCATCAGTTGTGTTGTGCAGAAGTCAGGTTAATACACAGCCGACAGCCCTATTGGACAACTGTTAAAATTCATATTATGGCAAGAACCAATCAGCTAACTAAAGAAAAACGAGTGGCCATCATTACTTTAAGAAATGAAGGTCAGTCAGTCCGGAAAATTGCAAAAACTTTAAATGTGTCCCCAAGTGGAGTCGCAAAAACCATCAAGCGCTACAACGAAACTGGCACACATGAGGACCGACCCAGGAAAGGAAGACCAAGAGTCACCTCTGCTTCTGAGGATAAGTTCATCCGAGTCACCAGCCTCAGAAATCGCAAGTTAACAGCAGCTCAGATCAGAGACCAGATGAATGCCACACATAGTTCTAGCAGCAGACCCATCTCTAGAACAACTGTTAAGAGGAGACTGCGCCAATCAGGCCTTCATGGTCAAATAGCTGCTAGGAAACCACTGCTAAGGAGAGGCAACAAGCAGAAGACATTTGTTTGGGCCAAGAAACACAAGGAATGGACATTAGACCAGTGGAAATCTGTGCTTTGGTCTGATGAGTCCAAATTTGAGATCTTTGGTTCCAACAGCCGTGTCTTTGTGAGACACAGAAAAGGTGAACGGATGGATTCCACATGCCTGGTTCCCACTGTGAAGCATGGAGGAGGAGGTGTGATGGTGTGGGGGTGTTTTGCTGGTGACACTGTTGGGGATTTATTCAAAATTGAAGGCACACTGAACCAGCATGGCTACCACAGCATCCTGCAGCGACATGCCATCCCATCCGGTTTGCGTTTAGTTGGACGATCATTTATTTTTCAACAGGACAATGACCCTAAACACACCTCCAGGCTGTGTAAGGGCTATTTGACCAAGAAGGAGAGTGATGGAGTGCTGCGGCAGATGACCTGGCCTCCACAGTCACCGGACCTGAACCCAATCGAGATGGTTTGGGGTGAGCTGGACCGCAGAGTGAAGGCAAAGGGGCCAACAAGTGCTAAACACCTCTGGGAACTCCTTCAAGACTGTTGGAAAACCATTTCAGGTGACTACCTCTTGAAGCTCATGGAGAGAATGCCAAGAGTGTGCAAAGCAGTAATCAGAGCAAAGGGTGTCTATTTTGAAGAAACTAGAATATAAAACATGTTTTCAGTTATTTCACCTTTTTTTGTTAAGTACATAACTCCACATGTGTTCATTCATAGTTTTGATGCCTTCAGTGAGAATCTACAATGTAAATAGTCATGAAAATAAAGAAAACGCATTGAATGAGAAGGTGTGTCCAAACTTTTGGCCTGTACTGTATATATATATATATACATATATATATATATATATATATATATATATATATATATATATATATATGTATGGTTTCAATTATGTGTTTTTGGATGTTTTAATCTGGGGCGCCCAGCTTCCATTAGGTGGAGTTGTATTGCTACCTCCTCTCCCCTTGGATCTCTACAAGGCATGTGGGGACTCTAAAACTTCACCTGATCCTCCCTCAGCATATGGGTGAGTAGATAATGGCTGAATTTTCATTTTTGGGTGCACTATCCCTTTCAGTTTTACTATGTACTTAAAATGTAGTTAGACACATACATGCAACATACACATACACACCAAAAGTGACAGCATGCATTTTACGTCCTGTTTGCTGTGACAGAAACTGAACCATTAAAGTTTGACCAATGTGGTGTGTGCTCACACTTAGTGAAGAGCAGGATTTTAGACTTCCTGTGAGTTTGCATGTTTGTGGCATCTCCTGATAATACATATGCAAAAACAAAATAAGAATGTAGGAATGGGGCTGGATGAGACCATCGGGCTATAGTGCATCGGACTTAGGTAATAGATACTAAGGCAAAAGATAATGAGACATAGGAGGATATTATACCATTTTGAATTAGGTTGGTGCAAATGGATAAAGAGTGTCTTTTTATTCAGGTTACATTTGTATTAATCAGCACAGCTGTCTAGGTGATGTAACACTTTTCTTGTTAATGTGTGTATAATTTACCACATTTAATAGCTAGAAATCAAGTGACTCTGAATTTGAGACATTTTCTAAGGTGTCCTAGAGAGAAGCATTTCTCAAACGCATACAGACTTTAAAAGTGTCCTTTTCTAAGTCAATTGTGTCGCAACCAACCACCGTCCAAATCAGTAAAGGATAAACACCACCTCACTGCACCTGTCAGATACAGTGTCTCTGTTCTGTAGTGAGATAGATGGGACACAGCTATTGTAATTCAGGCCCAGTAGATGTGTCAGACCAAGCGAGACTGTAAATGATCGAGCAACGGAGAGGTGTTGAATAAGCATGTCTTATTCCATTGCTGCCAGAGCACAGGAGTGTGCATGTGCAAGGATCCCATTGCCCCACCCCCCAAAAGCATTAACCTCATTATCCCTGATATTTTTTTAATAAACAAACATCACAAAGTGCCGCCCTCAAGTGCTCTGATGGAAGTCGGCAACTTGTTTATTCTGGTAGCACACAGTGCCCCAAATACACTGCAAACAGTCTTCTGACTCATCTCACAAATACTGCGATCATGTTGAGAAATATATGTGTGAGATTATATGTTTGCATTATCACTAAAATCAGACATAAAGAGGTCTTTCAGTCCTATAGCAGTTTCTGTTATAACATTATACATCATGCACTGTGCCAGATATTGTCATATGGATAATTCTATCATTAGCCTGTGAAATTAACTTAATTAATATTCAATGTAATTGAAGAAAATGCATGAGTAGGCTTACCATAGCACTGCCAAATCACTTACCGACATATATGTCATTTTCAAAGGTCTAGGGTTGCACTGGTTGTAATTTAAGACAGTGAACAGGAGTTGTTAATGGCTGATTTTTGCTTTAAATTTTGCTAAAATTTTCCTTTATTATTTCATAGTGGTTGGTAAAAAACGTTACTAGTGTGCCAGACTGCCCAAAGCCACCGGCAGTATTATTTATAACTGTTTATGTCAGGATGCTTTGAACATTTGTTTGTGTCTTCGCTGCAGCAGGAAAATGACAAATTGTCCTGATTCAAATGCAAGAGAGAGAAACAAAAAACTGGGAGAGAGTGCTCTTGAATCAGATTCTTAAGGTTGTTGCTTTGCTTCAACTTTAACTACCTCATGGCAGGTTAAGCAGAGGGATCACACTCACTGAAGCGAACGCCTAACGTTCTGCTCTCTGTCTGTCTGTCTGCAGAGCATGTGTAATCCTTGGGATTGTGTTCGTTCTTTCCTCCCTGTGCATCCTTGGAAAGGCCATCCATGATCTGGCAACCAGGATGCCCCCGGAAGTGGTAAGACCACAAACACACACACACACACACACACACACACACACACACACACTCACACACACACACCTTTGAGGAAATTACATAAGCCCTTTGTACACAGAGATGACACTAAAGAGCTCCTACAAAGTCCCTTTTTCATGCCGTCTTTGCATTTTTACACAGCATCAAACAATGGCGGCATCATGCTGTTCCAGTGTTTGATTTTAGGCAGAATGCCGGCATTGCAGAAGCAATAGTGGCGTGATGGGCATGACATATAACACAACGGCACCTGCCCCTGGTGTGACATAAAACAGATGCACCAGCAGCGCTTTGTAAACAATAACAATGGCATAACTTGGCAATAACAATCATTTACTGTGTGTTGTATGTTCTAATCTCCTCTGCTTGAAGAGTAATGAGCTCCCAGACCTCATTGTTTTCCCAATTTGCCAACATTTTCAGCTGCTGTTCATCTTCCTTGAGTTAGCTACTAACTGCTAGTGGCTACATTTAGAGCTCTTGCAGTGGATTGCACGCATAACACCTTAACACACTGTTTATACGGATCTTATTTTGGTGCTATTACTACCCCCAGTGCTGGCTTAATGGTGAGGCATCTCTATCCCCATATACATATAATGAATAATATATCAGGAAAAGGATTGATGTCCAATGATATGACAGAGGCGAAAATATCTACATTATGTAGTGCGTAGTATGTGTCAAGCTTCACATCCCATAATGCAGCTCAAAAGTGTCTTTCATTAGACACGCTCTACTCCCCTAAATGTCCACTTTCAAACTCCACACCTTAAGTTTGTTACACAGGCTTTCTGCTCTAAATTTAATATTCTAAATTTTAAGCCCCAGATGTAACAAACTTTGGAAAGCTCCTCCAGAGACTTGACCTCATAGAAAATGGGAACAACATTGTCACAACATCAGCATGTTTAAATTGAATGTCAGACTGTGATTCATGTGTGTTAAAAACAGAATGCTCTGATTTCTGTGTATAATAATCGTGCTGTATAGCTTTGTATTGAAGGGGCAGTGTTTTGTTCATTAAATGCTGTTAAATTCAAGTTTAAAACTTTTTTGTCAGGGATTGCAAGTGCCGTGACAGTGCAGCAGTTTAAACCTTACCTTGGGCTTTGTGATTTTCTTCAGCTGCTCCCAGCTATTCCCCCGACAATATAAACAACGTGTTTATGAGAAAAGTGGCAAACACAGGTGCATGTGTGTGTGTGTGAGTAAACAGCACAAATCACCTATATACACATTCTGTGCACACGTTCACATGCATACCACACACACACAAGTGAATGAAAATTTACAACAGCCTTGAGTTCCATATGTGCTCAATCTGAGTCAATACATACACATACAGTACATTTACACACAGAGCAACACACACGTACACACACACATCAGTCAGTGTTGTGAGCGAGGTATCTTTTTATAGCCCTCTGCTGTAGCTGCTCTGACGTCAGAGTTTTGTCTCCCTCCACCTGACTATTGTTCCTTCTCTCTGTTGGACACGCACACACATGCACACACGCTTTCTTTTTAATGTCAACACTTCACTCCCCTCCCATCTCCAACCTCTCTCTGGAGGTGTTAAGACTATGAATAAGGTCCCAAAATAGTCTCATCTTTCTGTTGCTGGGGCACGGCCCAACTCTTCTGTCGTCACACTGTTTGGGGAGCGCCCATTGCATCCTTTCCAGTTCTGTGCTTTGAACTCTCATATTTGGTTTGTAAATGATTTAACCTTCACCATCTGTCCATTTCATTAACCAGTAAAGCCAAGACAGAGAGGAAAAAGAGATTTGTACACTCCAAAGACACATAGTTCCTCTTTAAGTTCTCCATTAGGTAGTTTCAAAGCTCTAACATGCACTTTTTGATTTTGTTATATATCTCAGCAATGCTCCCAAATCCCAAAATATCACTGCTGATGTTTTTAAAGCACAACACAGTTCACATTTGATTTTTGAAACAGCCTTGAGCAGAGAGGAAATTTGAGACTTGGGGGACTAGTGGGACCTTTAATAGAGACAGGGGGTGTACCTTGCTCTGCGAAGTTTTCCCTGTAGACACAAAAAATACATTGTTATTGCACACGAGGCCTAACAAATGTGTTGGAAGCATTTCATTCCTCACAATTCATATGCAAAGCTGATTTTAAAAATATTTTCAAACCTGCATTGTTTGTATCCATGTTGACATCTGCTAGCAGTCTTCTTCTTTGTTTTCTCTGGTATACGTTTCTTGACGGATAACTACCAACTGTTGCTCAGTGGAATAGCATGTATATCATTGACAGAAATGTGCTGTGTAAAGCTAATGCAGAAGTGTCTTAAACCAAGTCTACGAGACAGGACACTACATCTCACTTGATTTATTACCTCACTAAACATTTTCCCAATCAGTTTATGGTCCCAATCGCTAATTTCAAGTCTTCCGCACCATGAAGCTCATTTGTAAATTATGGTCCCATTTAGAGTAAAATAGACAACAAAGCAGGTCATGCCTTAGGATGTGGTTACCTTGTGATTGACTAGTTGCTACCATAGTGGTATCTGTAGGTTCTTAGACAGATCCACCTCTCGCTCCTCCACAACTCTACCCTATCATCCAAATGGGCTCATTTTTAACTCAAAAGATGGTGACAAGGCTTCACAATGTGAGTCTTCAAACCAATGGGTGATGTCCAGGTAGCTATGTCCACTTCTTTTATACAGTCCGTGGATACAAACAAAACGTATACCCAGCTATGAAAACATTACCCCAGTGTATTGCTAGTGGCCAAAACTCCATAAATGAAGAAAAATGTGTTTGCTTAAAGCACTGTATACTGTAATGTAGATGGGCTACTCTGCGCATACCCTCTTCAACATGCCATAGTGATATACAGTAGCAAAGAGTTCTTCAATGTCTTTCAGGCCAAGGACCCCTCAGCTCACAAAGAGACAGAGCAGGGACCCTTACTACATATATGTCAAAAAATTGAGTCTCACTTGAGATAAATGGCTAAATATTTTTGGGTCTTCTCTCATTTGTTTTTGTAGCCGCTAAGTCAGCAGCAGATGTAGCATGGCTAGGGGTGTTAGCCTCACCCTCTGCACTTTTGCCAGTGGTTTCTAAGGTGCAGGTATGTCAGAGTCTCTTGCCCGAAAAAGTTACAAAACAAGCCAAATTATTGTGGCTCACAAGAATGTCCACACACTTGGAATAATAATAAGGCTAACTGACCAATATGTTTCAGTAGTACAAAACTGTTAGCTAACTAGTTTGCCTCGCTGTTATAGATAGGTGCCTCAGTGACAACAAACAAACAAACAAACAAACAAACAAACAAACAAAAAAGGCTCCCTACAGTGATTTAGCATTACCTAGCTCACATGATTGCACAAGGATTCATTAGCCTACCATGAATGTTGTGTATACTGTAAATTAAATGGGGTTTATGAATAGGCCAATTTATCTTTGCTAACAATATGTTGGATTTGTGTTAATATGTATTTTCAGACATATTTTAATTAAAGAAATGAAAAAAAAAGAATGAAAACTTTAATTATCAAGCAGTAACTTGGTGACCTCCCTGCACTAACTCTGAGGATCCCATAGAGGTCCCAGACCCCCTCTTGAAGACCCAGGCAATAGCAAAAACATATTTGCGACCATGACTGTTTTAATGGTAGCCTGTGTTTAAAATATCCACATGAAGTTATCTGAAGCTCTTTTTACAAAGAAAGGGCAGAAATTTTTCACCTTGCATTATTTGCACAAACTTGACCAGTATACCATTATTCACCCCAAACAACCAATGCAGCTTACTGACTGTACCAACAGACGTTAGCTATAAGCTAGTTGGCAAACAATGCACCAACTACTGTACACACAGGCTGTCTATTTTTTCCTCTTGATGCTGTATGTTTAAGCAGATTCATAAAGTTCTGGGATATTTTCTGAATTTTTTATTTAAGCTGAATCAATGTCACATTGCGGGGACGCATCTTGGCCCGTGTTCGCATCACCCCAGGCAAATTAGCCTCTATTTTGCACCCACTTGAAACTTAAAATACACTCATAACATTTCTAAATTTTGCCTCGTCTTCTGTTTGAACACACTTGTGGTTCAGGTAACAAGAGTCCAGTTGTTTAGAAGACTTTCACATACACCTTTTAGAAAAAGGATAATTGATATCCAGAGTTTTGACAATATATTTAACAACGTGAGAAATAGCAGATAAAGAGGAGATATTAGATATTAATAGATAAAGAGTACTAGTAGATAAGGAGTACTATTAATAGGCCTGATGTTAGTTATTCATGTCTACAACTTCACCATTCAGTACAACAGATGGAAGCAACGCAACATATGAAGGGACCAAGACAGATTACTGCCGCATAAGGCCAAAATTAGCACTAGTATAAGAACTCTTTGCAAAGAGAACACTGAGAGAAAAGTTCAGATGAGAAAAAAAAAACTTCATTTCTATTTTACCTTTTTGTTTTTTGCATTTTCAATTTAATTTATGCGTATATAATGTCAGTGATGGCTGAATTCCATTATGCTGCATCAGTTTTTGGGTCCTAGTATTGTGCATGATGGCTCCCAAGGGACACTTGGATAAAAGAGACTGTCCCCCTCCAAAATACAACCACATAGTTTACCTTTACAAGCAGACCCATATTTATGCTTTTTGTAAGGCTGCAACCTCTTGTGGCCATTGTATTAATTACGGGAACAAAGTAGGAAACCATCTCACGTAATTTTGATGCAACTGTGGTCGTTTCACCGCGCTAAGAACGTGTGTGAAACTGTGACTGTTAATGGTCATCTATTAGGTGTTGTGTTGTGCAGCAGTAGGGGTGATAATTTAGGAAACGCTCCTGTGGGTCATATTCAGAGAGTAGTAACAAATGAACTATGTGGTCGTATTGGCTGGAGGACTTGTTAGAATAGAATAGAGCCATCATTAATGTCACAAGTGCATTTCCTACTATCAGTCCATCAAAATGTCTTTTGTTAAAAAAAGGCCTATTACATCTGTTGCGTGTGAGTGGTTATATATGCTGGTTGGTGGGTTGGTAGCAGAGCCTAATTCTATCCAACAGATATAAAGCAGATATAGGTATAATAAGAAAACAAAAAGATAATGTGTTTGTATTCATGTGCATATAACAAGATTTGAAGGAAGGATAAATATAGAGCGCTCTGGTGTATAAATATCTGTACTAGACAAACCAGGTATATGTCTTGATCATTTTTAAGTGCGTGTTTGATGGTGTAAAAAATGAGTCACTGAAGCCC
This sequence comes from Epinephelus lanceolatus, assembly GCF_041903045.1. NCBI lineage: Eukaryota > Metazoa > Chordata > Actinopteri > Perciformes > Serranidae > Epinephelus > Epinephelus lanceolatus. The sequence continues at coordinate 12,791,402 of NC_135747.1, forward strand.
CTTTGACCACAAATGAAAAGCCAAGAGACTAGAACCGGTGGAGAAGCAGGTTGAGGGCAGCAGCTATTCCGCAGACTGCGTTTGATGCTCCAGTGCCATTATGTTAATAGAAACTGGGGGTGTTAGGTCTCAGAGGAGCTTCCTGACACCAGCAAGCGCCTATTACCACCGTCTGTCTCTTTGACATTCTCTCTCTCCCGCTTCCTTCCTTGTACTGTATCTTATCGTTCTTGGGCTCTGACGCTCTCTGTCTTAACTTACATCAGATCGATTATCAGTTTGTTTGAAAGTAATCTGTCTTTCATTGTGAGATGCTTTGACTGGCTACTTGCTTTGGCTGAATTTTGTAAATGCAGGAGTTTAAAGGATAGTTTCATCTCATTCTGTCTCATTTATCCGGTCTCTCTCTCTACTTTCTTCTCTCACCACCACATTCATTATCTTTTTCCCCTCTCTCTCTATCCCCTCCCTCCATAGCCCATATCATTCACTGTTTTCATCATCCTCTTCCATCATTATTCCCACTCTTTCTCTAACCTCTCCCGACAAGCTCACCTAGTCTTTCTGCCTCCATTAGCATGTCTGTCTTCACTGCTTTATTGTTTTGAGACTCTTATTTTCACCATTCTTATCCTCTCTGTATCAACCTTTGGGCCTTGTTCATTGAAGTCTTCATCAAAGAGAAGTCAGAGGTGATTTTTCACACCAGCAGTGATCTGTTTATGTGCTCTGTTTGTGCGTGTCTGCAGGACAGCATGCGTGACTGAAGGAGCCAGATAGAGATTACGAAAAGAAAAAGAAAATGGACATTTTGGCGGGAAATCTGCAGGCTGAATTTGATGTTTCTCGCTTAACACTTCTCTGATTTCTTCCTCTGAGAGATTTTCCTTTTAAATGTAACATCCAGAAGATGACAGCAGCAATACAGTGCAAATACTGTAAAATGTCGCTACCTTGAAGTATTGGGCTGTAAAATCACATTGAGCGGACAGAGGGTGGAGAAAATCAGGAATCCTGATTCGCATCACGTCCTGGGTCGCTGCTCTCATAGCGGGCTGTCTGTGTCTAGTGCCTGATTAAACACAGAGAGCTGAGATTGGCTCTCCCTGCTTCTGTGCTGGACGGAGGGCAACACACACTGATGTAGCAAATACATACAGTACATGCATGCAGTGACACACTTACAGTAAACTGGCTTTTTCACAGTTTGTTCTTTGATTTTGATCTCTGTAAATGAAATAACGCTCACCAATCTAAATCATCTGTAAAGAGCTGACAGGGCTGCCTTTACCGCCTCTTTCGGTCTACTGAAATCAGTACAGTACATATACAGCGTGGACAGCATATTCCATAATACTGTGAAGCAGAGAGGATATTGTTGATTACTGAGAGACACTGAACACGAGCAGAAGCAGCCAATAAAGGATTAATCTCTAAAAACAGATATCTGCATATGTATGCAGAATCTGTAGGCAACAGGAAAAGATTTGTTATCGGAAGCATTTTGGTTTCCATCTGTAGTTTGTTTGTTGTCTAAGTAGTATTGACCAGTTATATTTGAGCGCCAGGTAAACAGTCTGTGTGGAGAGGCGGAGCACATTGGTTGAAATTTAATCTTGCAACCGATCGGCCATCATCTGATGACGATTTAACTTTATATTAAAATCTGCTTTCTTATGTAGATTCTTATCTGTTTATTGAGATCAGCCGAAAAGAGCAGCGCACAGAAGTAGAAGTCTTGGCCCGGATATCTGCTGAATACACTGGATATCGGCCGTTGCCCTTAGAGGCTTATTGGCGTCAGATGATACATGATGACTTCCGAGACTGATGGGACATGTATGAAATGAAATCCAAAACCACAAACTACAGTGTAGCCATCTTTTCAAAACAGTGCTCTCACTTAGAACAGCTTGTTCTTATTCTGCCTCCATCTAATTCAAGTAAATGGGAGTATAAAGGGTGCAAGGGATTAACAACTTATTAGCTGGCCAGCAATCAAGAGCTCAAACTACAAGCAAGTGTGTGTGTGTGTGTGTGTGTGTGTGTGTGTGTGTGTGTATGTGTGTGTGTGTGTGTGTGTGTGTCATAGAGAGAGAAATAGAATCAGAATGCTTCTTACTGTTATTGTATCATTAAAAACCACGGGAGTGGACTAAGACTGTCTGAAATCACTTCCTGTTTACTATATAGCCCACACTATTTACCCTGACCCATACATTAGTGTCTAAATGCTGAGTGTGAAGTGTATGCACTGTAATGCCCTCATAGGGAAAGTTGCCATTGTGCAACTCTACAGCCGTCCATGATGTTATGACCATAGTAAACCATTGATTATCTACTATGCAGGGGCATTTTAACTGACTTAGAGTAGGAATAGCACAGGTGTGACTAATAAAATTACATCCAGTAGGCTATGACAGTGTGACGTTGAGCCAGCATGAACAATACCTGGCGCAGCTAAAATGCATTTAGCTGCTTCAGTTATTGTTCTTATTTACACCTGTGCCTTTCCCACTCAGACTTGTCAAAATATTGTCTGAGAAAAAGGCTTATTTCACTTTTGATGTTCCTTCACACCCACACTCAATCAGTTGGTGCCTGGATCTACACTGGAATTACACAAATTCACCAAGATCCATTAACCAATAGGAATAAAAAGGTGTAAAAAATTAGATGTCAGTTAAGCACAGTCTTTACCGGCCCACACAGTCCTTACAAAGAGTCTAATCAGGCAAATTAAGTGAAAGCACCTGTGTGGGTGGACCATGAGTATGTAGTGCCTTGAATAAACATATACTATTATTAGGTCTGATGTTAGTAATTCATGTCTGCAATTTCACCATTCAGTCCAACAGATGGATGCAATCCAACATATGAAGGGGTAAAGACAGATTACTGATGCATTAGACCAAAATTAGCACTTGTATATGAACTCTTTGCAAAGAAGGCATTGAAAGAAAAGTTCAGATAAGAAAACAACCCTTAACTTCTATTTTACCTTTTTGTTTTCTTATTTTCAATTTCATATATGGCATGTAAATTCAGTGATGGCTGAATTCCATTATGCTGCATTAGTTTTTGGGTCCCAGTATTGTGCATGATAGCTCACATCATGATGCGAAGGCTTATAGGCACACAGAGCCATCATTAATGTCACAAGTGATGCTTGTGCATTTCCTTCTATCAGTCCATAAAAATGTCTGTCGTTAAAAAAGGCCTATTACATTTGTTTGTGTGAGTGGAGCCCCACACTAATAATTTCTATATATGCTGATTGGTGGGTTGGTAGCAGAGCCTAATTTTATCCAAGTACATTATAAATAGCCCTGACTAAATGTCTGGAGAAGAAAGGTAAAGTCTGATTTTTCTCTCATGTGTCTCTTATTGTCCCAGTTGCTCATTTCTTTTTCTCTCCAACTTGTCTCTGTCTCTCTCCCCCCTGTTGGCCCAATTAAAGCTGATAGAGAGACACTCTGGGGTCAAGTGTTGATTTTTGCTGAGTCTGTTTGAGACTTAAGTTGAAAACACCAGACCCTCACATCACTTAGAGGCATGCATCTGAATGACCTTGGGTTGATGCACCAAGACAAGCCTGTATATTTATTATTAATGGCTGAGCTGACAAAAGCTTTGTGGGTCATTCTGTCTGACTGAGATGTTTGTGGCTTTTTAGTGTTTGTTTTACAGATACTGTGTGTAGCTTTTTCTCAATTTGTTTGTATGCTGTATCTCTAAACACACATGGTTTAACACAACCCACAGTATTATATGAATAATCTACTATTCTATCTTTTTTCTGTAGGATGACTTCCTCTACAGTGTGTCTATAGTGAGCGGGCTCACATGTGCTGTGCTGGCTGTAGCCAAGTTCATGCTGGGAAGAGTGCTGACTAGCCGGGCACTCATCACTGATGGTAGTGTACACACACACACACACACACACACACACACACACACACGCTTAAATTTCAATGTTTTAACATGACACAGGAAGCTGTTGTAACTTGACTTTATGTCGTCCCATCTGGCCTAAATTTCACGTGGTGGATAAGAGTCCAGGCCTGATGACATCTACATGCTCTTATTAACTCAGAGTCATAGCGCCACCTACTGACAAGTGGAAGTCAGTCTTATAGTATGTGATGAAGATCATCTGATTGACATGAAATTTACGTGATGCGGTCTAGCGACATGATGTAAAATGACTGTGTGTTTTCTAACGCCACACACACTTAAACACTCACACACACACACAAGCACACACACATAGTTGAATATAAATAAATGAATAGCACACTAATATAAGAGATCTTAACGTAGCTCACAAATGGCTACAGAAAGGCAATAGGAAACAGTATTTTACTCTCTTAATGACCGGCAAAATGATCTTGTGTTTATCATTAGTCAATTCTTTGGCCTCTCAATGTTGATGATCAGTGTCTGTGTCTCTCCTGTAGTTCAACCTAAATTGTTACAAAACTGACTGTCATGTAAAAAACATGTTGGTTTCAGGGAGACCAACAAAAAATGATTTCTGCTGAAGAAAATAAGTTTGAAAGTAGGTAGATGGTAATAAGTGGTAGATTTATTCAGATCCCTAGAAGTAGAACAGTACATCAGTAATATCAGCAATATCAAAGCTAGAAATACTCTTATGCACCAAAATGCCCTCTGTCAGAGTTTTATTACTATATATTGTTATTGAGTTATTTTTACTGTGCATTTACTTGCCAGAGTCATTTCAGTGTTTTAGCTGGTCCAAATGGAGCTCATGTTATTATTTTATATGCTGTTGGGTAGTTTGATTCACCGTATAACATTGCATCACATCCATATGCTCATCATAGGCCTTCAAAGTCTTAATCTGTGAAGTAACTGATCCAACGCATAAAAATCAAGGCCTCAAAACAGTGTGTGTGTATGAATCTTTCTGTGTGAGAGAAAGTTGCTCTCACAACTGAATTGAAAGGACTAATAGGTTATGACCCATTGGCTGCTCATAGACACATGCGCACAAGAACAAAAGCACAGAAAACACACACACACACACACACACACACAAACACACACTGCACACTGCTATCCCCAGGTCTCAGAACGCATAGGGCATCAATCCAATAAACCTGAGGTTGCTGTTCTCAGAGACCGGATTTATTTCCCACAAGACTATACACTTACTGCAGGCGAGACAATAACCCACTGCGCTGGAATTCATACAAGGAGAAATGTAATTATTAAAAAACAAAAACAACAAAAAAAAAACTTGGTGACTCAAATACTTTATTTGATTAGATGTATTCAACAATTACAAAGCATTTATATCCATCTATATTTGAGAGTTTCAAAAAACACTAGTGAATGTTCCCTTCCTGACACCATTGTGGTCTGAAAAGGGATCCCACATTGTGGGAAGTACGCTTATTTGCTTTCTTGCCAAAAGTTCCATGAGAGAACTGATACCACTCTCATGTCTGTAGAGTAAATATGAACCGAAACAGCCAGAAGTTGGAGAGCTTAGCTTGGCATAAAGACAGATAGGCAGGGAAACAGGTAGGCTCTGTACAAAAAATCCACCTAGGTCCTTTAAAGCTGGATGCCTGGCAACTGCATGGTGACGATAGAACTCCAGGATTCACTGGGCCTGGCCAAAAAAAATAAAGTCCAGGACCAACCCGTTCTCACTTCTAACTTGTCACTACTGGCACTTGGTCAGCGGTCCTCGACATCTTATACCACGCACTGAGGGACCCTTTAGTGTCTGCATGAGGAACAAGAAGGTCCGTGTAGGGATGATGTCAGAGTGGATGGGCAGGTCAAACACAGGACTTTTACTCAGCAGACTGCTGTTCATGTCTCCTTTGAAACCAAACTAGGCACTGAGTTTATTAAACTGCATCATACAGTAGGTAGCATTATGTTAGTGCTTGTTGTTACTGAATGTAAGAACACACTTACTTATTTCACTTCAAACCCTGATTGTTTTTCTGAACCAAACCAAGTACTTTTGTTAACTCAACTAAGTAAACCTAAAAACAGGGTAAACCTGCATTAGAGTTTGAAAAGAGACTGGATGGATGTAACAAGTAGAAACTGTGCATTTCCAGTGAACATGGAAGTTTCTGAAAAAGTAACAAGGGGAAACTGACACACCATCACTGACCGTCACTGACCATCCAAAACTGACACTAGAGGGGTGCCTAGGGCGCCATAGTCTGCTGTGCAGAGCTAAAAAAACGTAAGTATTTGAGGATTTTGTTTTAAACAGAGTCAGGCTAGCTGTTTTCCCCTATTTCCAGTCTTCATCATATAAGATAAGCCTACAGGCTATTGGCTGTATCTTCACATTTACTGCACAGACACAACAGTGGCATAAATATTTTTATCTGCCTCTCAGCAAAAGAGTAAATGAATGAATCAACTAAAATGTCAGACTATCCCTTTGACACCAAAAGACCTAACAGATCAGATAAACAGATTACTATGTTCAAATGTGTGTACCACATTGGGTGCGGTTACATGATGGCTTCTCATTCCAAATTAAATAAATCTGAATGAAATCATTCGGAATTAAAGTCTTTCCAGGTAGTTTACATGGGAAATATTCATTCCGAATGAGGGTTTACACGGGAGATCAGTTTAATCGCCTTTTAATTGCCTTTATTTGGGTCCGCACAAGGTTTGGGGCAGGGAAGGTTTCTGATTGGATAGGGGGTGGGGCGGATGTTACGTGTTTACGTTTGCCGGAAGAAAACACTGTAGCCCTCGTTTTGGATAACAAGATGCTTAACGACACCATTCTCAGTGCCATTTTTGGGCTTGTTTTGCTTATATTCTTGAAGCAGCAGTACAACAACAACCTTGTACTGCTAATGCTTCAGAGAAGGGAGGTAGAAGGTCGGAGAAGGAAGATAGAAGACCGTGCTGTGACGAATGGAAACCAGTTAGTGCAACGAGTCCGACTGCTCTATCTCAGCCCGTTGCTATGCGCGCTATATACGTCATCGCGCCAGAAGGGCAAGGAAACGAGCATGCGCAGAAAGACCGGAATGAACTTAAAGAGGAATGAGTGTATACAAGTGCGAGAAATTCTTTCAGTCAGAATTAGAAACGGAATATTCCAGCCCCTTACGTCGGATTGAATTTTCAATCGCATTGGCCATTTTCATTACGATTTAGGTGTTTACAAGATCACTTTTAATAGGGATGAACTTTCATTCCGAATTCAAAGGGAATTAAACTGTCCATGTAAACGCACTCATTGATAATAACTGCATATAACTCAGGACTGATAAAGCGTATTTAAGTCTGGGCATCTGAAATTACCACGTTACTCAGACACAGAATGCATAAAAAGACATGACATTGTCCCCATGTTTGTGTTTTTCAGGGTTTAACTCTCTGGTCGGTTCAATCATGGGATTTTCCATCTTGATCAGTGCCGAAGTCTTCAAGCACCATGCTGACGTCTGGTTTCTGGATGGCACCATTGGAGTTCTCATTGGACTCATCATTTTGGCATATGGTGTCAAGTAAGATAGAAAACCACCAGTCTTCATTTCTTTGACCTACTGATTTCAGATCATTTCTATTAGGTTGATCCAAATTCCAGTAATGCCACATTCACATGTCAACTCAACAGCTCTGTACTGTCTGGTGTTTGAAGTGCCAAAACAGGCTGAAACACCTTGCAGAAGTTATTTGTGCACATTTACATACTTACCAATGAGAGCTTGTTTCCGTGTCCACAGACTCCTGAAGGACATGGTGCCCCGTGTGAGACAGACGAGGAACTACGAACGCTTTGAGTGAGAGTGTGTGTCAACCAGACGAGCAGGTTCAAACACACACGTCCACACACCTGGCTGCCTCCTGCCCTCCACCCTCTTCTCTCTGTCTTTCATACACACCTCAATACACATTTCGCCTGCATATGCAGCACATACATGTTCTCATACACATGAATATACACACGTGCTGTATATACTGTACATAGTACATTCATACATTCAGACAAACACACATGCATGCACACACAACTGAGAGACTTTGAGGGAAAAGGACATGATTGAGGACCACATCCTGGAGAGGAAACACTTCAAGTAAAATCCTTCTTTTTCCCCGCTTTTCTTCACTTTTTGTTCATGAAACCATGGGTTTAAATGTTACACCTAGAATAAGGAAAAGGCCCAAGAGCTGAGACTCCTGTTTGCCAGCAGGGGCCTTGGATTTGTTTGACTGGGAGATAGTTGCTGCTTAAATGGCACCATTCACATCATCACAGTTTTCACCTGCAGGAAACTAAAGCATATTGATTTGTCCTTGTGGTTCAGCTATTGTCATGGTGGGCATATTGGGTCAAAATTGAAATGTTTCAAATTGTGTAGAGTTTTCTTAAATGAGGTGTAAACACATACAAAACACAGTATGTTTCCCCATGTAATTTACTTGCGTAAACATGTAATTAGCTTTTTAAGAACCACTTTGTATCCCTGTTGTATCTTAGTTAAGAATACAATCTCCAAGTTAAGCTGAGGACTGCTCAGTAATTGTATTATTATTCTAGTTATTGTTCAGTACAGATATTCCTTTCCTAAATCAGACAGAGAGTTCCTGTCCAAACCTCACCAGCCTCCTCCCAAAGCAGACACTATCCATTCTAATTTGTTGCTGAGAAAGGAAGAGAGGACCTGGATAGCAGAGGAAAGAGGACTTAGACAGAGAGCATATGAGCCATACTGAGTCAGCAAATGCTGCTTTGTCCAAAAGGTGAAAAGCATCAGTGAACAGTCAGGTGAGGTCAGCCTTGATCTAGAAACTCTACAACTAAAAGCAGAGCACAGGAGACACTAAGGACAAACATTTGCCATACAGGGGCCGTAAGCCTAAAGTGCACAAGTTATTTATTTACATTGCATAGCCTTCTGAAATGTATGTAATGTATCCAAGCACAAATTAGCCAACTCTCCTTCATACGCAGGTGTTTGTTGCTGACAGTTTAGCACAATGGGTAATTACAAACTAAGAAATTATTTGAGGGCCTGTTTTGTCTTAACTGCTGTATCTAATATGTTTCATTGCCATATACTGTACATATCTTTTGATTTGTTTACAGACACACATACCTGTCAGTTATTTACTGAAATACATTCAGTATCTTTTGTTTTTTACTTGAAATTTACTTTGACAAAGTTTTACCAACTAATAGCTTACAACTGGAAAATAGTAATAAAATTAAAGTATTTTTAAGGGTAAGATGGAAAAATTTCGTAATATGTTTTTGTTTTTGATAATTAGTAGATGTAAAAGCACTCAACTCTTCAGGAAAATCTCTGGTACTATTTACCTTAACTCTATTATTTATCATTTTCTCCTGAAATATTGTACTTAATCCACTTGAGATATATTATTTTATTCATGTTTGATTCTTTTTATTTACTTGTTTTGATTTCAAAGTTCACCTGAAAAGTTTGATAAGATGAAGTCTCAAACTCAAGATGAAACAAAGCACAATGACCAAGACAAAGCAGTCTGTGGGAATATAATTTTTAACTGCATGTCATTTGCAAAGACGGATAGTTTTCTCCCCTATGTCTGCATACCTGCTTATGACTCATTTGTTCTGCATGTCGCCATTGTTACCATCCATTATTATGTGCAATGGACAGAATGTAAATACAAACCACACAGTCTGTAAATATGTTTATTACACTGTTCAGGTGCATCAGTAACAAAAAGTCGCAGATATAGTCGTAGTACTTTATGGCCAACATTATAGGCTTTTTGGAGTAGACAGCATATAGTTAAAGTACAGGATGATCAATGTTGCATATAGTTAAACATGTTTACTCTATACTGCTTATACTGTAAATGTTGTTTTACATATTACTGTAGATTATTGGTGAAATGAAATAAGTCTTACTGTACATTTTTGCACTGTAAGTGAAAATCATAGACTAGATGTAGGTGGAATCTGACAGCGCTGTCCGAGGCTCCTTTATCATTTATTAAAAGCTGTCAAATCAATATTTTACACGCTGAAAATGACATTTGCAATTCTCCTGGTGGCACAAATCAGTATTATTTTTACTGAACTTAAGTGGGTATCATAAGCTCAGACGTAAAATCTCCCAAAAAGTTTTTAGCGAAACACTTAAGTGAATCATGTGTAATTAGTTAAATTGAGTAGTACCTTCCTCGTCATTCTCTCGGAAGAAGCAACAGAAACACCTTGAAATGAGCAGTTAGGTTAATGAATTCAGTTGTTAGATTGGTTTTCTACAAATCTATGGAGATTCAAAATGAAAACACATTAATATAAATCATTCATAGATGTGTTTTGCACAAACACAAACAGATAGTGAATGAGCTTACTCTTACTCATTTTCACTATCTAAAGTGAGGTAAACTGTACACCAGGGATACTCAGCTTGCTCTGCCTGGGGGCCACTTTTGCAAAATGACAGGAGGCCAAGGGCCAAATAATAAACAAACATTAATGTTCATGAGTATATATAATAACTGATTTGCTTGTTTGAAACCTTTTGACGTAAGCTGTCCTCACTCATCATTGCCAAGAGGCAAATCCAGTTGAAGCAACACCCAAAGGTCAGATCTACACAAGAGTATTTCCAGGATTTGAGGACATCTGGGGCCAAGCCTGGACCTTTATTGAGGGGAATCTGGGGGATCTTCCCCTGGCAGATTGTTTTTGATGAACAAGCTCGTTGGTGCTTTTTATGCATGCTTTTTGACATCTTATTTACATTCAAAGTACAAAAAGTGTGAATCAATCAGTTTATTTCCATTGTGAATTAAAAATGGTCAGTGGGCCACCCCAGCTGGAAGTTGAGTGTCACTGCTGTACACTATACATGACTGTGGCCTGGTTTCTTCCTGTAAATGTGGATCCACGGTGCTTGTACGCCCCCCTGTGGTAGAAGGCCACATGACAAGAGCTGTAATTAGTATTCAGTGCACTGGATCCAAGGGAGAGTCTAAATTTATCCAAGACTGAAGACAGTAAGAAAGCCTCGGACTGTAATTCTGAGGGCACCTACATCCACTCTACACTGTAATTATCAGCTCTCAGTTGACATACTAGACAAGGTGCAAAATTCTTGGTATTATCGTTAGTTTCGTTGTGTGAAGAGTAAGGATTAGCTATAAACTGAAGGTGTGAATCAGCTCACACCACTTCAACTCACCAACAGCACACTGATTTGTAATGTTTCCCCTCTGATGCATAGAAGACAATCTTTACAATGACTTTTACTAGCAACGCACAGTGTTTACATGCTAATAACCACCACATAAGGCACAGAACAAACTCATAAGAACTCATAGTAACGGTATGCATTACTAGCTCATATTGTTAGCTATGCTGTGTTTGGATAAACTGGAGACCATTTTGATCTGGGCAACAAAATCCTTTCTACCTCTCTTCTTTGCACTTTGTTTTATTTCTATGCCACTTCTCTTGTGCACATTCATGCTACATGAAATTTAGGTCCGGGTGCTGTGATTGTGGCCCTGGCCCCCCTTTCACACCTTAGTAATGGGTGATCCTTGAAGCTGCTGCACTGGCTGTAAATCACTGAGTCAGTGCAACAGCTGAATACCAAAACTAAAAGTATAATGAATATAACCTTAATTCTATGATCACCAGAGACGTGGTTGCCTTTTATTCGTCTATCATGATTTCTTCAGTGCTCAATTAAATGTTTTAACCCTCACACTCAACTCTCACTTAAATACATATAGAGGTTTGTGAAGAAATTATCTCTGACCATGTATTTGCACAAACACAAAACCTCTATTCATTTGACAGATGGTATGATATTAGAAAACACTTCATTGTTCCATTGAGACAGCTCAGAAACGTCAGATTCTGCAGCTTGATGAACTGTGCCAAATCACTGAAACATCAGTCATCTCTTCTGACATGTGTATCATTAAATTATACTTGTATGGATGAATAGACTTATTATTATTATCACCCCAGAAGAGACATCAAACCATTCATCTGCCTTGATTTCATTAAATTATGATGGCAATACTAACCACTTCTCTGTTGCGATAGGCTTTGCATGGGTGCGTAAAAACCCTTACAGCTTCAGTGGTTACAAGTGCATTGCAGCCAAACATGCATGCACGCACACACACACACACAACCAAACATACAAAGATGTAACTGTATTTCCAATAAATCTGACTGTAACAGTTATTGTTTGTCTGTTTGTACAGTAATGACATCAGTGGTATTACAGACAATGTAAACACCATTTATTTATGTAAAAGAACTATGAGGTATCTCTTTGTCAAAGAGCAAAGTTTTATTGATTAATAAAGTTTTATCCTGCTTAATGTTGAGGCATGTTTTCTTTTTCCTTCTCAACCACACAACTGTTTTTTCTACAACTGAGATCACACATTTAATGGGCACAAGGATGTAATTTTAACAATTGCATAGTTTCTTTCATCGTGAACAATCAGCCGCTGTGTCTATATGGTAAACCTAAGTTAGAAAAAAATAAGTTCGAAAGATAATAAAATACAAAAAATGTACTACCACTCATGTCTGTACAAAAAATATGAAGCTACTGCCAGAAGCCAGCTAGATGAGCTTAGCTTAGCACAAAGACTGGAGGCTTGGATAACTTGTTAACTTCCTGCCCGTTTTCATTCCTAGGTCATTAAATACCAATGCTTTTTCATGCCCCTCTATGTGTGATATTGTTGCCAAAGGCATCCTTTAGTATCTTTAGGAGACGCACTGGGCTTTCAACTAACTCCAATATAAACCCATCTGCAGCAAAAGTCATACACAGCTGATGTAGTATAAAGAGCAAGAAAGTCTGCGTAGTGTGAGAGGGAGGGGAGGTGGATGGGTAAAAAAAAAAAACAGACTTTCACCCACGAGACCACAGTTTGTGTCCTGTGTAAAACCAAAACATAACATTATGCAAATTATTGTAACAAACCTACCCATTTCAACACAAAATGTGAACTTTTTTCTAAACCTTACCAAGTAGTTTTGTTGCCTAAAGCTACCTGCAACCTTTTCACAACATTTATCTCGTGCTACAATGTGATTTAGCTGTGGATCACATAGATACAGTAAAGGGTGCCTTGTGTGTCCCTATCAAATGCCAAGGGGCACAACAAAGCCTTGGTATTTGATGGCCTTAGCTGCAGTTTCACAGAGTCTCTGCTGGTTGTAGGGCAACCTCATGTTGATGACGAGACTCCAGGAAGTTACTGTGCCCAGCTAAAAAATAGTCAGCCACATAAATCCCCTGAAGAGGTGACGTTTTTACACTTTACTTTTCAAGCAAATTAACTATTTCTTTAACCTAGTATTGTTCATATGTAGTGTATAGTATTGTGGTCATGGGAACTCTTTTTGGTACTTATGTAATCATCGGTGGTTACAGCATGAATGATGCACTGGTAACATTTTTATGTGGAATGAAGCTGAGCAGTTTCCACCCTTAAAGTAGGCATAGTTTGACCCTGAATCAAAAAGGCTTTGGATTACAGTTACTGTGCCTGTTGTGGCATAAGCAAAAGACAAATCATGTTGCATCAAGTGTCACAGTCATTGTAAATGCCACATTAGGTATATAGAATACTTTTTCAGTATAATATGAAAATTCTGCAGTACAGACATTGGCTATGTGAATACCTGAATATAAGATTGTTATATATGTGTTTCAAGTGTTAAGACTAGTGTGAAGTCCTTGAAGAGCAACTCATTATTACTGACCCTGCAGAGTCTTGAAACCTTTCTCTACACATGCAGAATACTGTGTACATAACTGTGTAAACAGTTGAATAGCAGGCATTGCATGTTTTTGGCAGAGAATCATTCTTCATAGACTGTCAAAGCCTAGTACATTTTATAATGATAAAACATTTCTCAATTCAGTATGTTATCTCACCTGCCCTAATTCTATTTCACAGCTTTGCATCATCATTCCAGGCCTGCACTCTCACTGCTCTGGCAAGACAATGGGTACATCCCAAGTCCCTTAAATTTACTGCTAACCACCTAACCTAGCCACCTTACCTAACTGTTTAGTCCCTCCCACTTAGGAAAACATGCAAGGAGTCAGGAGTTAGGAGTTAGGAGTGAGGAGCGAGGATTGCTGATAAGAGACATGAGACGGCCTTACTCTGAAGCGTCACGTAAAGCGACGTCCTTTTCTGATGATGGCGACACAGCTGGATCTGCTGCATAACGGAGCCAGCATACATCCCAAGTCACATTATATATATCCACTGGATGGACAGACGTGCAATAGATGTTGTACAGAACAGATCAACATGATAAATTAACAGTAATCCGTATGACACAATGAGACAGAGAGAGAGAGAGAAAGGAGAGAGAGAGAGAGAGAGAGACAGAGCCAGAGAGAGATGCAGGACAGAAGGGAAATGACAGTAGCTTACAACAACATTAATGAAAGTAATAATATTAATTAATATTAATATTAAACATTATTCCACTCATATGACATGCAGGATAATTAATGATGGGCAAATGTGTTTGTGTGTGTGTGTGTGTGTGTGTGTGTGTGTGTGTGTGTGTGTTCATGTGGTTCTGGACATGAGCAGCTGCACATTTGACAGCCACACATCACCGACAGTCCGCTGAACAACGCAACAGGTTGTGAATGAAATAAACTTAATTACAACATGACAGCCTTGCACGAAATATCATTAACGTTACTCTTTGTAGTCAGGTAGGCATGTGAATTACAGCGTTTCATTGCAAAGAATGCATGCAACTGGTACACTTGCACTGTTTCTCCGCCATCTTGTTCAAATGAGCCAGTTGTAGATGGCGGGTATTTATACGTCGGGGCCTCAAGCTGAAAAAGACTTCCTATTAGGAACCTCTTGTGTTACCTTACTCATCGCACCTATCCCTCCTAATGCCTAACGCTAACTCCTTACTGGCAGGAATAAGAGACATGAGACGGCCTTAAAGATGGCGGACCTCGAACGACTTCCGGTTCAAGTAAGGAGTTAGGAGTTAGCAGTATAAAATAAGAGACTTGGGACGTACCCAATGTAAATTGACTTGCACTTGTATAGCACCTTTCGAGTCATCCGACCACTCAAAGTGCTTTTTACACTACGAGTCCTATTCACCCATCCACACACATTCATACACTGGTGGCCGAGGCTACCATACAAGGTGCCATCTGCTGCTGAGTTTTAACACACTCACACACCGATGGAACAGCCATCGGGAGCAATTAGGGGTTCATTATCTTGCTCAAGGACACTTCAACATGCAGACTGGAGGAGCCGGAGATCGAACCGCTGATCTTTCGATTGGTAGATTGGCTCATGCAAATTCTTGCTAAATAAATCTTCAATGTTCATGAAAAAAATGACAAAATTCTAGAGTCATGGTAGATGATGTGTGGCAAATTTCAGAATTTTATCTCAAAAACTGAATTTTTGGCAGCATTTTGAATTTTGCTTTAATGTGAACAATTGGACTCAATATAAAAATGGTAATTTTAAACATCAGTTTTTCACTTATGGAGCAAATCAATCATTGTTACAAACAAATTACCAACATCTCCATACTGTCTAGATGCAATATGTGTATTTTCAGATTTTTGTCTTAATAACTGAATTTTTTACAGTGGTTTCAAATCTGCCTTTCCATGCACGGATGGCTGCTTTCCTACACAATAGTGGATGGCTTACTCAATTTGTGAAGCCACTGTTGAGTTGCTACTTGCCAATTAGCTCAGAATGGTAGATGACCATCTTAGGTTCCAGAGGTTGTGGGTTTGAGCCTCAGCTGGTGCAGAATCCACATTGTAATGTAATCATTTTCTTGTGCTCCAGCTTATTGCTTAAAATTGCCTGAGCGTGACTGATCACTGTGCAGCATCTTCAAGTCTTTTTTCTGCTAGAAAATCTGCCTTCTTATGCTTGAAAATAAACCAAACTTTGCACAAAGGTCCAGTGTCAATACTTCAGTGTGAAACCATCTGAGGTTTCTCACTTTGCACATGGCTCAACTAGTTAAACATCAGTTTTTCAGTTTTTTTATGAAGCAAATCAATCATTGTTAAAATAAATTACCAACATCTCCATGCTGTCTAGATGCAATATGTGTATTTTCAGATTTTTGTTTCGATAACTGATTTTTTTTCAGTGGTTTGAAATCTGCTTTTCCATGCAAGGACGGCTGCTAAACCTGCACATCTGCCTTAGTCAGTTTGTGAAGCTACATATGAGTTGTCACTGACTAATTAGCTCAGTGAGATAGAAATTGATTCTTAGTCTCAGAGGTTGTGAGTTCAAGCTTCAGCTGATGCAAAAGGCCGATTGTGTTGCTAAATTCCTAAATGTCTTCCAATTCTTCTGCTTGTTGCTCAGAATTGCCTAAAAATGCCCGGACCCGACCCATCGCCGCGCAGCAGCTATAATTATTATTATTTTTTGTCTGTGTACTGCTTTTCACATTGATAGGAGACTGTGAAACACCCATGACTGTTATCATCATTATCAGAAAGGCAGCTGCTTAATTCTTATGTGTGGATCAGGTAAAGCTCAGTCCTATTAGCTGGCAAATGAATGAGTCCCTAAAGGCTATGTAGACTAAATGAGGGCTAAAACATACTGTTTAATTAATGCTTCATCAGAGAAATGGTGATGAAGTAGAAAAACAGAAACATAGGGGAAAGTCCCTTGTCAGATGTGAGCTTGTAAATGCAATGCTGGTTTTCAGGCAACTATCAAATGACTGCAAATAAGTTGTCTGTAAAAGGTTACATTATATACCAACAATGACGGGTGTAACAAGCCACATTGGCTGTATACTTCAACAATGCATGTACAATGCAAGGAGATTGTCACGCTCAATAGTAGAAAGTTACAAAATGCCAAGGGATTTTAAGAATGACAAAAAAGGAAACACAATAGACCATTAAAATAATCCCCAACACGTGTCTGTCAATGCCACACCCCACCCCACTGTGGAAAACAATAAATAAATAAATAAATACTAACCCAACTGTTGATAAATCCATTGTAAAACTGTTCAGTCATAAAAATGTACATACATTCGTGTTATATACCAAAAGTCCAGGCACGTGGTCTTGTCAGATATTAGGCAATTAAGTCTCATAGATCCTAATCTGGTGATTTTAAAGAAAAGTTCAGGACATTGGGTGCCACCTCCTAGTATGAGAGGCTGTTTACATGTACACTGTGATTTACATCTTCCTTCGTTTGTGCCCTTCGTTTACACGCAAACGGAGATTTCTCCTCTGAAAATGAGTCTTCATAAAAACTCCGACCAGAGTGGAGATTTTGGAAAACTCCGGTTGCGCGTTTGCATGTAAACTGAGATAAACAGAGATAAACGGAGTTATAGGCAGCCCACGTCACAGTATGCGCCAGAACTTGCCCCTGTGTCAAAAGTGCAACCTATGTTGCTATGGTGACAATGGATACATGGAAGGCTTGAGCTTCTCGTTACACTGCCACCTACAGGTTTGGCATGCTCTTGTGTATATATACACGGGTAAGTGTAAACGAAGATCTTTTTGAAAACGGAGATGGTGAAATGTCCGTTTATGAAAATAGCCAGCCACGTGTAAACGGTCTCTGAGTCTGTTGACCCTTTTCAGGGTGAACTTAATGAACATGGGTGAGCATGGTGTCACTGAGCCACGTGGAGTGTAGAGGTGGAGTGGGAGATTTACAGGATAAAGGTATCTTTCTTCAGGAAAGAGATCATGTCAGACACTGCAGTGTTACAGGGGAGTGGCACTCTACAAAATTCATGGCAGACCCTCAATTCAAACGTTTATCCCCCCGAAATATAAGGATGGGAACATCAGCCAAAGTCTATGAGGGAGTGAGTCAGGACATTCAGATAAAATCATCATAAATATGTTTACTGGGTTTTTGTTAACCTGTATGTACATAGGGTTTTGTTTTCTATCCAGCTGCTAGACACATGCCTTGCATAAGGCTATCTGGTCCTTGATGTAGTCTCTACAGGGGCAGATGCGAATCAAAGACTGGTCTGATCTCACACAGCTGAAGAGCAGGGGGTCAGACTGGAACAGACAGTGCTTACTGATGCTGTTGTAGGCTGGGAACACCAAGTGACTGTCAGAAAACTCTGATGTTTGACAGTCTACACTGTAGCTGGAGAAAAACAAACAGGAGGAGAAATCATTAGCATCATCAATCATTGTAAATCAAATAGTGATGGAGGATGGAGTCATCTTCAGCAAGCTACAACATTTAAATTCTTATATTCACATATCAGGTATATGTGGCTGGATTAAGTGACCCCAGCGAAGGGGACCTGTGCAAAACTCCAGAGGAGAATCTACATGAAAGGCTCATATTAAAAGCGCTGGGCTAAGTTTTTAAGCTGTTTTGTTCCTTTTTTTTGTCAGCTTATGAGCTAACTCTGACACCTGCTAAAATTGGCAAAATTGGCTCAGTGTAATTAAGCGGTGGTGAAAAGGCTTCCTGCGAAGGCTCTGACAGCTTAGATATATTTAATAGTAATTTGAACTTGCATACAATATTTGTGTGTCCCACATAAAAAAGACTGTAAAGTAGTCCAAATTGTATGTGTTGGCTGACATCAAAAAGTGCCAACTAATTATGAGCTTAAAAAAAACTGCTGAAAATATTAAAGTAAATGTCTGCCTGTTTTTAATTTGTAGTTGTTGGCTAGAAAAAAAGCAGACAGCTCTCCAAAGACAAATGCCTATGCATGACATGGTGATGTTTTTTTTACAGCTGAATTGCCTTAATGAAAAAATGATGGGAAAAAAATGAACAGAGCTAGAGGTATGATGAGTGTATATGTATACATATACAGTACAGGCCAAAAGTTTGGACACACCTTCTCATTCAATGCGTTTTCTTTATTTTCATGACTATTTACATTGTAGATTCTCACTGAAGGCATCAAAACTATGAATGAACACATGTGGAGTTATGTACTTAACAAAAAAAGGTGAAATAACTGAAAACATGTTTTATATTCTAGTTTCTTCAAAATAGACACCCTTTGCTCTGATTACTGCTTTGCACACTCTTGGCATTCTCTCCATGAGCTTCAAGAGGTAGTCACCTGAAATGGTTTTCCAACAGTCTTGAAGGAATTCCCAGAGGTGTTTAGCACTTGTTGGCCCCTTTGCCTTCACTCTGCGGTCCAGCTCACCCCAAACCATCTCGATTGGGTTCAGGTCTGGTGACTGTGGAGGCCAGGTCATCTGCCGCAGCACTCCATCACTCTCCTTCTTGGTCAAATAGCCCTTACACAGCCTGGAGGTGTGTTTGGGGTCATTGTCCTGTTGAAAAATAAATGTCCAACTAAACGCAAACCGGATGGGATGGCATGTCGCTGCAGGATGCTGTGGTAGCCATGCTGGTTCAGTGTGCCTTCAATTTTGAATAAATCCCCAACAGTGTCACCAGCAAAACACCCCCACACCATCACACCTCCTCCTCCATGCTTCACAGTGGGAACCAGGCATGTGGAATCCATCCGTTCACCTTTTCTGCGTCTCACAAAGACACGGCGGTTGGAACCAAAGATCTCAAATTTGGACTCATCAGACCAAAGCACAGATTTCCACTGGTCTAATGTCCATTCCTTGTGTTTCTTGGCCCAAACAAATCTCTTCTGCTTGTTGCCTCTCCTTAGCAGTGGTTTCCTAGCAGCTATTTGACCATGAAGGCCTGATTCGCGCAGTCTCCTCTTAACAGTTGTTCTAGAGATGGGTCTGCTGCTAGAACTCTGTGTGACATTCATCTGGTCTCTGATCTGAGCTGCTGTTAACTTGAGATTTCTGAGGCTGGTGACGGATGAACTTATCCTCAGAAGCAGAGGTGACTCTTGGTCTTCCTTTCCTGGGTCGGTCCTCATGTGTGCCAGTTTCGTTGTAGCGCTTGATGGTTTTTGCGACTCCACTTGGGGACACATTTAAAGTTTTTGCAATTTTCCGGACTGACTGACCTTCATTTCTTAAAGTAATGATGGCCACTCGTTTTTCTTTAGTTAGCTGATTGGTTCTTGCCATAATATGAATTTTAACAGTTGTCCAATAGGGCTGTCGGCTGTGTATTAACCTGACTTCTGCACAACACAACTGATGGTCCCAACCCCACTGATAAAGCAAGAAATTCCACTAATTAACCCTGATAAGGCACACCTGTGAAGTGGAAACCATTTCAGGTGACTACCTCTTGAAGCTCATGGAGAGAATGCCAAGAGTGTGCAAAGCAGTAATCAGAGCAAAGGGTGGCTATTTTGAAGAAACTAGAATATAAAACATGTTTTCAGTTATTTCACCTTTTTTTGTTAAGTACATAACTCCACGTGTTCATTCATAGTTTTGATGCCTTCAGTGAGAATCTACAATGTAAATAGTCATGAAAATAAAGAAAACGCATTGAATGAGAAGGTGTGTCCAAACTTTTGGCCTGTACTGTATGTATAGGTGATACCCCCCCAATTAGAGCATCTCCTCACACTGCATACAACACATTTCAAGCCATATTTCATAAACAAAGACACAAAAAAATAAAGTAGGACTTGTGTCACTGGATTCTATACACACCGACATGTGTACTTACTTTGCAAGATTCTCAGCATTGTTAAGGTATGGAAAAAATGCAGGTTCACAGATCAGCCCTGCCTTCTGGCATTCCTGTTTGCAGGATTTGTTCGCTTCCGCCTTCACAACCTGGAGTGCGCTCAGTGGAAGCCAGCTCCCTGTACTATTGCAGAAGTCCTGAGGTAAAGATGAGAACAAGATGAGAAGAGAAGAAAATAAAAAAACATAATAATAAATATAATAATAATAATAAAATAATGAACATATCGCCGCTAGTACGATCCTGGGGTTAAAATTTGAAAGCTGCATAGAATCAAGACCTTTGACAGTTTATGACAACTGCATTAAAAATAACCAACACGTTTTATGCTGATCAGACAGATTCTCATTTATTATAGGCACTGTATGTAAAAATGTGGCCAAAACGGTTACTGCCCCCCCCTACAGATTCGAGGTTGCTGGACAGCGGCACGCTGGAGACTGATTTGTTTGACCACGGCCGGCTGCCGTGGCAGGGCCGCGTCGCTGCGTCCTTGATCGTCAGTTTTCCAGCAGACCGTTCGAGCAAGTCCGGCTTCTCTGCTGCTAACGCTGCTGCCAGGATACAGCGGAGGAGGAGCCGGTTGCTAATGTTATGAACCGGGACACTGCTAATGCTGCTGCCGGGATACAGCTGAGGAGCCGGCTGCTAATGCTATGTACAAGGACACTGCTAACGCTGCTGCCAGGATACAGTGGAGGAGGAGCCGGCTGCTAATGCTATGTACCGGGACACTGCTAACGCTGCTGCCGGGATAAAGCGGAGTAGAAGCCGGCTGCTAATGCTATGTACCGGGACATAGCTAACGCTGCTGCCGGGATACAGCGGAGGAGGAGCCGGCTGCTAATGCTATGTACCGGGACATAGCTAACGCTGCTGCCGGGATACAGCGGAGTAGAAGCCGGCTGCTAATGCTATGTACCGGGACACTGCTAACGCTGCTGCCGGGATACAGCGGAGTAGAAGCCGGCTGCTAATGCTATGTACCAGGACATAGCTAACCCTGCTGCCGGGATACAGCGGAGGAGGAGCCGGCTGCTAATGCTATGTATCGGGACACAGCTAACACTGCTGCCGGGATACAGCGGAGGAGGAGCCGGCTGCTAATGCTATGTACCGGGACATAGCTAACGCTGCTGCCGGGATACAGCAGAGTAGAAGCCGGCTGCTAATGCTATGTACCGGGACATAGCTAACGCTGCTGCCGGGATACAGCAGAGGAGGAGCCGGCTGCTAATGCTATGTACTGGGACACTGCTAATGCTGCTTGCCGTGCTGCTGTAGCTCAGTCGTAACTGTAACTGATGCTGAGACTCTACTGACTGCGTGACTGGTGGACGGCGGTGGGTGGCACAACAGGCCAAAACAGAAATTCAAAACATAAACATGATTTGCAGACTGCAAAAAAATTTTTTAGATGCAAATATTCTGGCTGTACTATTGTTGTCGGTGAGATCAGTATGTTATATGAACATTATTCCTTAGTCTCTGTGACATATTAGGATGATTGTACGACAATTTGCTTTAGATTTTTTACATATAGCTCCTTTAATGGCCAAATTTTGTGCTGGGCCATGCTCTTCTTTGGCAGCATGGTCACTTTCTATTGGTCAGATGCAGTAAGCTTTTGGGGACATACTTCAGTGGCTTAGTTCAAAATATCTACCGAGTTTGTAAATGTTTGTACATGTGAAAGGCCAATGCAGTTGTTTGCAACTGGTGGCACCCCCTATTAAGCAATTTCAAAATAATTTTACACACATGATTTAACATTCAACATATCCTGCAAGTTTTGGAAGGATTAGACAAACAGTTTCTGATTTATATTCTGATTTGCGTTATGCCTCGCCTGTGCCTGCATTTGCTTTGAGTGGTTGATTGGAATGAAACTTTCAGTTCATGTTAAAGGTACTGATGTAGACATATCAACGTTTTGTGACAATTGGCCTAGTGGTTATGGAGGTAGGTCTGTTTGTGTGCTGAACCACACCAGTTTTAAAGTTCATTCATCAATATCCTCAAAATGCAGTGAGATATCAACAAGTGTTTGATAAGTTTGTTCCAATGATGATCCATAGTAAATGTGGTACGATTCAAACCTACAGTTTTGGCACTCCCGAAGAGAAAATTTGAATGTTGTGTTGAATGTTCCGACATGTTCAGATCACAAGTCTTGTGATGATTGGCTAAATGGTTATGGATTTAGGTCTATTTATGTGCTGAGCCACAACCCCTCTTAAGTTTTTTGGTCAATATATTAATATAAAGTTGGTTGAATAATGATCCACAGAAAGTTTGGTTCGTATTGGACCATTGGTTTAGGAGGAGGTGTAGCGCCCCCATGTGGCCAATTGGCATCATGTTTCTTGAGCAACATTTGCACACAACTTCCAATAACTGGTGAAAATTGTATGTGTCTATAATGTATCATCTCACAGGAATTTGCAAAAACATTTCTGAAGAAGAAGAAAAAAAAGGCAACGCAAAAACACTTCCACTTGAACACCTAATCTCTGATCCCTTTTCCATCTGAAAACCAACATTTCTCCAACCTGCTTCTCAATCAGGATGTTGACCCTCTGGAGCATCCCTTCACAGGAAAACTCATAGGGAAGGTAGGGCTCAATCTGAAATGTATATGCAAAACCCATAATTACTGATATGTCACGGGCAAATTGCAGCTCTGTATTCATCATGCTGAGCTTCCTCTGTATTTACACTTTGCTCTTTGGGAAAGACTGGCACAAAATCTGGCACTATATTTAGCGGGTACTTACAGTTTGATTAAGGATGGCAGTGAGAGCTCTCTCCACATCTGTGGAGTTGTGCATATCTACCATCCAAACATAAGGCTCTCCTATGGCTTCTGCATACGGATGCTGGGATGTCACCTGCACATCAACAGTGAAAATGATTAAATTAATTTAATCTTTTTTTTCCTTTTTTTGAGGAAAAGACAGTAGATTGATTTTTACGTTGGATCAACTTGCTCATTTGTTTGAGGTTTAAGTGTTTATCAGCTCATGGTAAGTGTCTCAGATTTGCCCCCTGACCTCTCTTATGTTGGGCTTTCCCTTGAAGAACTCTGTGTTCAGGCTACTCTGTGGCGGGTGTAACCTGGGGTTCAGGAAAGCACAGCCATTGGCTAAGGCCTCCAATGGGGCGGGGCCTTCATATGGGAAAGACAATCCGACAAAAACCTACAACAGACCAAAGATAAAAAGAAGAAACAGTTTAGAATGTCCCAACCCTTGTAAGCAACACATGCAGAGGTAACCACGTGCACTACTGTACTGCCACCACATGATGCCAGCCAACACCAGGACAAGAAATGATGAGCTCAGTGAATAGGAAGAGTCTTAAACGGCTGCATGCATATTTTTCTTGTTTATATGAAACGCAGACAAAAAGAGTGTGATGCTGCTGGAGTAATGTTCCAAAGATAAACTACACAGGATTTTTCTAAAAAAAGAAAAACAATGTATACACTCATACAGAAGTAATCCCTCTCAATCATCACTTACAACCCACTAGAAGTGTGTGGCATTACTTCTATATGGAGTCTCACAGGCAAATAAATCCATCTGGATCACTTGTTTATCCCCATTTTTTGTCACCAATGCAACAGCTGCTCTTCCAGCACAGTAGCCAGAGTACAATGTTGGCACTGTAGGTTTCCACAAATCACTGATATTTTACATTTGTACATTTCATACATATGATATAGCTCAGATTACATGTATATGAGCTAAGTTTCTTGTGAGGAGAAGGATGTATTGTGTGACACCCAGGTGAGATGGCAGGAAAGCAGCAGAGGTAGGTGTTTTTGAAAGACAGACCAGGACATGTCCAGTAGTGTTTGTAGTAATCAAACTGGGAATTTGAAGCCAAAACATTATGTTTTCCTCGCCCTAACCAAGCGCTTTTTGTGGCTATACCTAATCACACATTAACCACAGCTTTGTAACGACATATAAAGAAAC